>NW_010227484.1:18820-19839 GCF_000690775.1 Eurypyga helias | reverse complement strand
TGAGATGTGGAGAGGTGATGATGAACACAGGTAACTCCTCTTTCAAGGGCACACTCTCAAGCACCCTTTAAAGACTATAGAAACCAGAAAAGACACAGAACAATGAGTGTTCTGGGTGCTAAATATTAGAAAAGCATTAAGATAATCATGGTTAAAAAGAAGCAAGGAAAGTCAAAGTGGTATCTCAGGAGAAAAAAAGAATCAGAAGAGAAACTATAATAAATTCTGACCAAAAGATAAAAAAAAAAAAAAAAATCCCTCCCTAACACACATGCACACAAAAGATGAAGAAAAAGGCAGCCTGATTCTATTAACCAAGTATTAACACCCCTGGCTAAAGAAACCCTGCAAAAAGGAAGGATTAACATTTTCAATAAAGGGGACCAGATATTGCAGTGCTAATCACCAGCACTCTCCACTGACAGGAGAATGGAAAATAATGTTCTTAATAGTGTGAAACAGAGCAGGAGGTTCACAGGCAAAGAATCAGGGGTTGCTGCTGGCAAATGACAAATAACCTGGTTAGAAAAAGGCATCACAGATTAGAGGAAGAAATAGTAACTATGCAAATTGTCCCAGCATCCATGTGTCTGGCTCAGCTGCAGCTCTACCAGAGGGTGTCGTGACAAGGGCTTTAGCACTAAACACTGAGGCCACGTTTTGCATCACGATTTTCTAGTCACCGTTTTTGGGAAAAATAGACCCCCAAATGTCCTATGCATTGCATAATCTCAAGAAGCCTGGGAAAAGTGTCTTCATTTACTGTGTAGCCCTGTAGCATAATCATCTGCTGCTGCTGCCTGTCATGAGAGTAGGAGCCTGTCCGTTACGTTAAGGTACGTGTGGAAAGACAGGAAACTGTGTCCCGTGATTTACTGTAACTGTGAACAAGTCATGGTCTCTTGACAACAGAGTCTGCTTGAGTCAGCTATTCGGCATCGACCCCTAGAAGCCAAGTGGGACTGGCTCATGCCCATGGCCACAGAGCAGCTTGCCGGGTGTTAGAAGTAATGAAATGC
>NW_010227484.1:0-18789 GCF_000690775.1 Eurypyga helias | reverse complement strand
CCTGCTGTGGAGGAGAGCTGGGGGAGGCAGGAAGAGCAGGTTTAAGGCTTCTTTCTCCTGCCACCCTTGTTAGCGTTGCATCTGTCCATGATATCCAGTGGCAGAGGGCAGTAGGTTTGGATATCCAGAGCTGTGTGTGCATGCACACTTTGTGTTGCTTGGATGCTATAGAGGTGATGTGTCTGTACGCATGAAGTTCGTTGTCATACCTAGTGTGATCAAACCCGTTTCCCTTTTAAAAAAGCCTCCCCAGACAACTGTAGTTCTTAGACATACAACGATGAGAGAGCTTGGGTTGAGATAAAATGCACATTCCTAGCTCTCACAGAACTGGAGCTATAGATTATTTTTTAACCTGTCTCATGAGATTATAAAATAGTGGGGACAGGGATTTGGCCTTTCCCTGTTTCACTCCAGTACAATGAAAGCCACTTCCTACTGGGGCCTTTGGGTGTCACCGTTATATGACATCACTGAATATAACCAAGAATACTCTTTAAGTGCCTGCAGAGCCAAATAACATTCACACAGTACACAGGTACCATTTTGCCCATTCCTGAAAGACAGGTTTTTGGAGAATGATGCAGATACACACAGTATTAGCTTCTCCCTCACTTAACAGGCTTGAGGAGAAAAACTATCCCCTCTTGAGACTTCCAGGGCATTTAAGGAGGCAGAATTTAATTACTGACAGTGTATTAGGTTGTTCTCCGAGCTTCTTGGAACAAGAACGAAGCAGTAGCGGGACCAGGAGCACAGACAACCCACATGTTTACTCAGAGGGCTGCTTCCCAAGTTTGCTGACTCATGAACAAATCTGACGCAGGGAATTCTCTCCCTGGTGCTTGTTTCGCTCTGTGCTGTGTTAGGGTACAGCATTCTGGTTTACAACGTGTTTGATTTGGCTGGGGGTGAAAGGCACTCAGGCTTTAGTTGTGGGGTTTTTTTCCCACTAACCCATACAATTGCACAGAATCCACTCTATCCACAAAATCTCATTCCTGGATGCAGTGAAAGATGCTAGTCTGAGGTTTCTCTGAAGCTTCCTCAGGGGCCCTTCAGTTCACGAGAACACTGTTACCAAGAGATTAAATGAATTAAAAATTGATGACTGTTCTGTACTGGATGTCTTGCAGCCAAGGATATTTAAACAGATAGCAGGGAGGGTGGAGGGAAGATGATTGTTTGCCAGGGTATTTTTTCCAGTTTTTAAATAATAGTTTTACGGGGGGCAGGGAGGAGGATGGGGAAGGGTGAAGCGGTGGGAGTGCCTGCTGGTTCTAAGTAAGGAAATTTCTTCTATAAATGCAATATTGAGAATATAGAATAGAGTGCTCTGAGAGAGGCACTTTACCTAAACATCACAGAAGCTGCTCAGGGAGAAATCAGAGGATTTTGCAGTTTGATGTCATTTGAATCCCAAGCCTGTCCTGGCAGGGCTGGGTGCTGGTGGGTGCTACCAAGGTAGCTCCCCCGTCGCAGTTCCCTGAAGTTTATGGGGATGGAGGGGAACACAGCCCAGTGCCACGATGCTGGCCTGCAGTGGCCACCTCCCAGAAGGGCCGAGTGAAAGGCAGAGTGAGTAGAAAGGCAAAAAAATCAAAAAGCCATTTGTCCAAATTTACCCAGCTTTCCTGGCCTGCAGTGGCCACCTCCCAGAGGGGCTGAGTGAAAGGCAGAGGGAGTAGAAAGGCAAAAAAACCAAAAAGCCATTTGTCCAAATCTACCCAGCTTTAGAGTTAGCAGAGATTCAGTGCCACTCTAGTCTCTGTTGGGTGAGGGCTCCTGCCTGGGTTGTCTCATGGTTTTTTATGCCATCTGGTGTGCTGGTCCCTGGGACGGGAGCATGTTTGTGCTGTGGCAGATGTTTTGTGCCTCGTTTTAACCAGTAGTGCTGCTGGAAGTGGGTGAAGAAGTAGGTGGCCCTGCATCTCTGGCCATTTACTAAGGGTATTGCAGGTCCAGGTCTGCTTTAGGTTTCTGAGGCTGTTATGGTTCACAAGGTACCGTGTTCTCAGTTCAGCTCTTTAAACCACGGCCAAAGTTTTCAAAAATGGTAGTGACTACAGTTCCTTCGTCTTTTGGTCCCCAGTTGGAGACAATTTTGAAAGGGCTGGTTTTTACAGTGTCTGCTCTGAACTTGCTGGGCACCTTTAAAGGTATCGTGAGCTGAGTACTCAAAGCACCTCTCTTGTCTAAGACTGGTGCTTGAACTCCACCTGCATCCCTAACTTTACCTCAGAAGATGCTGTACTGCACAGAAGGTAAAATGTGCAAGGTTCACAGATGAGAACAATTTCATCAGCTGGTTTAAGTCTGTTAGCAAACACGGGTGTAAACTGCTTTATGTGCATAGTCTTTGTGCCTGTATCCCACGTGAATTCCCAGGGTTTTTTTTCAGCATTCCAGCCTGGAGTGGTGACTGACTTGGCCTTCTCCTTACCTGCATAACTACAAAGGTTATGTGTCCGTGTCAGTAGTAACAGAAGACCAGTGGAGCAGAAGAGGATGTTTTGTCTGTTGTGAATTTCCATCCTTCAGATTGCATCAGTTACGAATGTGAGATCAGGGTTCAAGTTCAGAAATATAGATCCACTGGGCAAAATCCATAGATCCATTGAGTAAAATCTGTAGCTCCACTGAGCAAACTACTACAGGTTCTCCATATATATTTGAGGGGGAGGGATAGGAGAAAGAAGAGTAACTGAAGTGAGAGCAGATTGTTTGCTCTGTTTTGAATTTAAGTTCAAACAAATGAAAAAAATTGTGACATCCAGTCTTGATTGAGCGATTAATAAACATCTCAGTAGTTCCTCAGGATAAAACAGCATTAGATCCTTCCTTGCATTTTTTAATATATTGGTTAACTCATTAAAATTAATGGTCTCTGTGACCACTCAAGTTGCATTTTCCTTGTTTCTTTAGAAACTATTAATTTCCTCGAATTTTAATGAACATTTCTTTCTGAAAAGTAGCTATTATACCTGCATGTAAGCTAATATTAAACATGCACCATCTTAGTTGTATTAAAATCACTGTTATTCAAATCTCAAAATGTAATTGACCCAGCTAAAGAACAACAGTTGTGAGTTTATTTTTCATTCTAGTTTTCCTCCATGAAATGAGCCTGTTTTCTTTGGAGAAGGAGGAAGAAGGAAAGCCTCAAATACATGGATGTAATTGTCTTCATTAAAAACTGGCTGAACAGACTTTATCCTGTGGGGTCTACTCTCTGTCTCTCCAAGGTAAGTTCCCATGTATTTTTAATGGGAAAATTATTACCAATCAAACCTGTATTCTTGCACTGGTACATGAAGGTGGATGTTCTGTACTTTTTCATCATGCTGGGTCTCCTGGGAAGAGCAGCTCATTACAGCGTCAACTGTCCCTGCCCTTTGCAAAAAGACCCCCACCAAGGTCATATCAAGAGGTGATGGATAAAGGCGAGCTTTAACCCTTGACCTTGACTTTCCTGGTGCTGAGTGTTAATAAATCTACATTTAGGGGTAGTGGTATTCTCCCAGCTGCTCTTTGTCTGGGAAAGGAGGGTGACATGCTGACACACAACAAGTTGCATTTCCTAGTGGTTTTCCCCCTTGCCCCACCACAGAGCCCCCCCACTCATGAGGGAGGATGGCTGTGAACAGGGCTTCGGTGTCTGGCAGGGATCAAGTCATGATGGGTTGAGATGTTTTGGGTATACGTGCTCTTCTGTTTTCAGGAGGGAGCTCTTGGTACCATGGGAAACAGCAGCATTCACTGTTCTCTCTTCTAGAACCTGTGGGCAAGGCTGAAATAACATTTACTTGTGTCATTGTCTTCAGACTATTGCTTGAGATGACTTTCAAGAGACAAAAACTTTTTTAAAGGGATCCCCTCCCTGTCACATCCAAGGAGAACCAGCATTATTGAGTACCAGGAGTAAACAAATCCTTTGAAAGGCTTCAGAAACCATAGGGGTATACTTCAGGCTTCGGCTTCGGCTTCTCCTTGCTCAGCAGCCTCTTGCCAGGTGACCAGAAAGCCCTTCCCAAAGTTGTTCAATGCCATTGCTCTGCCTGTCCGGGAAGAATCAACACCAGCAAAGGAGAGGCCTTTCTTTGCCTATTCTTTCCCTGCCATTCTTTGCCTATTCCTTTGCCTAGTTTTCTCCAAATGCTCGGTCTTTCCTTTTTTTCCTTTACTAACTTTGGAGAACAGCAGTGGGCTCACGCCATCCTCTGCATCATTTTTCTCAGGATCTGCAATGCTGCTGGCTCTTAGGTTTCCTAGTGGTGAAAAGGACCATTTGGGGCACAACTCAACAGATTAGAGAATGAGCAAATTAATGTCCTGGGCTGTTGCAGTGTGCTTCTGAGAACTTCATTCCTTTCCTGATGAAAAGTATTGCCCTAAAACTTCCAGCACATGAAGGCTGCCTGTGGTAAGCGAGGTGGAAAAATTAGCTCCTGCACAGAGCTACTCTCAATGGCTCTGGGCATTTCAGTGCTGTCATCTTCTAGGGAAGTTAAATTGCTTTGTTCCTTATGTCCAATTAGCTCTATAATCAACTTAGGAGAATGTGGAGCAGGAGTGTGCTCAAATCGGGTATAGTCATTTTGTCAGAGGATATGTTCAGATTGATCTCAAATTGGGGCAAGGACCTGTGAGGCGATCTCAGAACAGAGGGCAGAGATTATACTGAGCTGATCAAACTTGGAGCCTGTACAGAACTAAGGGGTGAGGGGAGGGAAGAGGGAGTGGCTTTCTGCACACCGGAGGCCAAATACCAGAAATGCCAGAAATACCAAGGCCAGAAATCAATACTACAAACATTTGGGTTTTATTATTTTTATGTAGATGTTCAAGCTTGCTGTCAAAAAAAGCAGTTGGCAGTAGCACTGAGGGGTGAGCTTCAGAAGTACCAGGGTTAGCAGGCAAGTGCAATTGGCTCTAGTATTGTCCCCTCTTGGGCTTTCTGTGCAGCAAGGCTTTGTCCTGTGACTCTGCAATTTGTTTAAACTGACTTATTGCAAGAAACACATTTAACTCCATCTTTCTGGGTTTCTGATTCTACATAGGATAAATAACTGGAATGAAACCCTTCCCCCTTCTAAATCTCACAGTTTCTGAACATATATAAGAGGAAGAGTTCACAGCCCTGGAGTTAATCGGACAGCTCTTTGGAAAAGTGGGACCTTTCTTCACAGCTCCTTTGCAGTGGGCAACAGTCCAACATTTGCTTGCATGATCAGCCAAGGTGACAACAAATAGAGCAGTTCAGCATGGCACAACCCTTTCATATCCAGGGCAGGCTCTCTGGGACATAGAGTCACAGAATGGTTTGGGTTGGAAGGGACCTTCAAGATCATCTAGTTCCAACCCCCCTGCCATGGGCAGGGACACCTTCCACTAGACCAGGTTGCTCAAAGCCTCATCCAGCCTGGCCTTGAACACTTCCAGGGATGGGGTATCCACAGCTTCTCTGGGCAACCTGTTCCAGTGCCTCACCACCCTCTCCGGGAAGAACTTCTTCCTGATATCTAATCTAACCCTCCCCACTTTCAATTTAAACCCATTACCCCTTGTCCTGTTGCTACAGGCCCTTGTAAAAAGGGTCCCCCCCCTCCCAGCTTCCTTGTAGGCCCCTTCAGGTACTGGAAGGCTGCAATAAGGTCTCCCTGGAGCCTTCTCCAACATCATCAAGTCCAACCGTTAACCCAGCACTGCCAAGCCCACCACTAAACCACATCCCTAAGCACTACGTCTACACTTTGCATAGGTATTTTTGACAAGTGCCCATTTGCTCCTTGGATCAGTTCTCCCACACCCTGGCATATAGCACAGACATAAAAACAAGGGCCACATAATTACATCAACAATCCATAAGCCGGAGAAGCAAGGAAGGCCTAGAAGGAAATGGAAGTATAATGATCTCCTTCTTCCAGTGACTCAACGGTGACTGCTGTCTATTTTTCTCAACTTCCAGAGTAATCTGTAGAGGAAGGAGGCATACAACAAGATGATTTGGGAATAAATAGAATAAAACTAGCCTTCTAGTGGCAAATGATTTAAAACTATGGCATCGAGACTTGAGGCACAGTCAGCCCAGTTGGGCACTGTGATGTTTGCGTAGTATAGTCTGCAAAGGCTTATCCAGCTCAAGGATGAAGTCTTACGCTTTTGGCCAAACAGTAATCTTTTCTCTTGTGTTCTGCTTCTTTGTGATGCCTTCCCTTGCGTTCTGGTTGGTTTACAAGGAAGATGTTTTCTTCCTGCTCCTTCACATCAGCCTCATGTTTTTCCTTCTCCTCATTTTTGACTGTGTTGTAGGTGTTCACATTTTGATGCATTGGGTTCTAGGGCAGTGCTGGCTTGCTACTGTGTAGTATGTCAGGTTTCTTTGGGGTCAGGGGATCCATATCGTGGCACATCCCCAATCTCTCTTCCTCTGTGGTGGGAGATGGAAATGAAAACCTTTTGGCTCTGCAACTGCACATACAAGCAATATCAGTTTAGGAGTGGGAGGTGTTTTGTGTCCAAAGCTTGAGATTTGATGGATTTGTCTACATTCAAGAACATCCTGTCATCCCCAGGTTCGTCTTGTGTGATACACATCTCCTGGTGAGTGACAAGTGGTGTGAGCCTACTGCAGCAACTCAAGGCAAGGGGAATAGTTATTTTTAAAGCCCTAGGGACACCCATTGTCCAGATTACTCCTTTTCCCTCACCCCATATAACTGTCCTTTAAGGTTCAAAAGCTGTCATGTGTCCTCAGCATGGCTATAGGAGGGGAAAAATAAACAAGTTTGGTTCTCTCCCCCAGCCGTGCTGAAGCCAAACAAACTGCACCTTTGGCAGACAGAATTTAATATTTTTCTCCTTGTAGTCTGCCATGCAGAAACCTTTGCAGAAAAAGGCACGGTGATAAGCCAGAGCAGGAGCCCTCTCTGTCTCCCAGGTCAGGGAAAGGTCAATGCACATTAAATGAATATTGCTGGTGCTTCTATTACAACAAGGCCTAAGCAGTTCAAAGCCAGGCTGCATCATCTGTGGCTGAAAATCATTCACAGTGCTGCTTCCTGAGCAGCAGATTGGCTTCCCATTACACAGGCTAATGAGAAAGTGTCACAAGTGATCTCGGTAATAATGTTGCAGCAGAACCCCCCATTCTCAGCACACTTGCCGAGATTTTGATTAAAAAAAAAAAAAAGGAAGAAAGAAAGAAAAAAAGAATTCTCACAACTTGTTCTTTTCTCTCTATAGCCTCAAAGTACTGAATCTGGAAATCAAAGTGGTGGGATCAAGAGATGTGGAAGAGAGAGGTGTGTGTGCTTATATCCCTACCTGATTGCCTTTCCACTAAAGCCCTCAGCAGAGCAGAGCTGTCTGCTCCCAAGGGCAGTGTATTGCGTGCGCTTGGCACCATCACATTATACAGTGGTATAATTTTTCCCAGGTAAAGGTATCAATTTTTGAGACTTGCCTTTCTTGCAACCCCTCTACCCTGCCTGGACAGTCTCGCACCTAGCTGCCAACAACAGAGCAAAGCAGCCCCTGATTCTTCCAATCTCATGCCAGTTTGGAGCGAAGACTCAGGATTTGGGTCAGGAGAGAAATGAAAATATGTTGACTACAAATCAGAGTTCGCCACAGAGCCTTCTGGTTAAGGTAGAGTGAGGGAAGTTATCTGACCTTCTGAATGCAACAGCCTGCGGACTCTTACTGGAGTGGTGTGTCAACAACAGTGCTCAGCTATTACTTTACAAACCCTTCTTGCCCATGCAGTGTAACTCTTTTTGCATTTGGGTAGCTGAGGGAGCAATACAGTGCCCTCTGCCCCCTAACCCACTCTTGTTTCCAATGCAGCTCTGGGGTGGAACGGCAGCAGCCTTTGTTATATACTACCATGATGCTGACAGGTCAAAAAGCATCATGATCATAAACCACTTCTTTCCAGGCTGAGGCCAAGGTTTGCAAAGATCGATTTTCTTGCCTTGCATGCTTCCAGGAGCTTTCACTAATTGCAGTCCATTTCTCATGAACCATTGCATTAACTCTGGCTTTCTAAAGACCCCCACTAGAAACACTGCAGACATAAAAACAGCAGAGCACACCACAACCTTGGAACACAAGTATTCCTTGTCTAATTTATTTGTTGCCCACTACTGTGTATTGAACATTATGTTACAGAGGTTATGAGAGTGAGAAGTTCCTCACTGCTGCCCTCTGGGTCAAGCCAAAACCTCAGGAGAGGAGATGAAGGGACGACAATTGCTTTTTCCCTGAGAAGAGGTGGGCATGGTACAGCCTTCCCAAATGAAGGGGGGTGGGGGCAAAAGGAGCAGCAAGCAAGGAGCAGACTGAGAAGCACGCAAGAGAAAAAGGAGGCCTGTCTGTGACAGGGAGGCAGGCTTAATGTCAAGCCTTGGTGGGACTTGCTTGGCTCTGGAAGCTGCTGAAAATCGAACAAGGACTGGAGGAATGGGCCTACATTTCCAGGACCCAGTGGATAAAAGGAAGGTTGTTTACCAGCCATTCTAGTTAATCTGTTTCACCCATTCGACCTGAATTTTCCCCATTGAAATAATTTGCCTATCTTTGAGTTATTATTTGTTTGTTTTATTCAGACCTGATTCGACAGTCTGGGGTACTCTGGTGTCTTCTGTGTGATGGATTCCACTGGAAGAGAGAGGAGATCAGGTGGTCTGCCTCAAGGTCTGTTTTGAGCACACACCACCAGGAAAGTGGGGTGCGTTCTCTAGAGGAGGCGGTTGCTGTTGTCAGCATCACTTGAATGAAGAGAATACCCACAGGCACTCTGCCCTACACGTGCTCACATAGCTCCAGGACTGCTTGTATCCTTAGGTCCCCGTTCCCTTGAATATCCTTCTAGGCCACCGCTGCAGTGCCATCTGAATGTCTCCCTTGGGCATCTTTCCTGTGGTGTTGTAGTTCAGTGCTCATTCCTGGGTGGATCTCACCCTGCTGAGGAGCCAGAAGCTTTCCATCCAAGACTGATGGCAGCTCTGGACCTGTGTGCCGATGTTACTGCACCCATGGAACAGGTCGCAGATTCTGAGCCCAGAAAGCTAAACTAGAGCATTCTTTACGTTTAATCCTCACCAGAAGTCACAGTACATCCTGTCATAAATTACAGACTTCAGATGGAAGAATGAAAGTGTCAAAGACCAAAAAAGGTGCATTCTTACCACTCTGCACCTACCCTTCTCAATATATGCCAAATTTTGACTCTCATTCTTGTATTTCTTCCAAACAGCAGCTTTTACCTAAGGTATGGCATGGATCAGGCTCGCTTCTCCAGGGGAAGTGATTACTATTACAGAGCTAGAGGGTTATTAAAGAAG
Organism: Eurypyga helias; assembly: GCF_000690775.1. Classification (NCBI taxonomy): domain Eukaryota; kingdom Metazoa; phylum Chordata; class Aves; order Eurypygiformes; family Eurypygidae; genus Eurypyga; species Eurypyga helias. The sequence continues at coordinate 9,442 of NW_010227484.1, read as the reverse complement.
GAAGTGTGGAGAATTTCTGTGAAAATTTTCTTGGGCATTAGTAGAAAGTTTGCCTTAATTGGTTGTAGGTGCCATTTCAGAAACAGGCCGGTCTAACAACGTAAGGCCAGCTACAGTCACCCCTCCCTTCTGCAATGTGTACTGCAGCATTATGAGAACTGAAAAAGGGGAAAAAAAGGGACAGGAAGGAAACAAGTCAGATATTCAAAGAGAGACCAGAATGAAGCGAGTGACATTTGTGACCCATCTGGTCATCCGAGATCAGGGTGATTTGGGATTTAGAAGACATTAATACGTAGGAATTCTACGCATTAATACACATTCTGCATGTAATTCTAATTAGAGAGGGATGTTTTCCCCTTTCTATTAGACTGCAAGAAAACATAGCCAGACACTTCTCACAGGATTTTGTAAAGCTGGGTTAACTAGGAGACCCCTGAAACTGGGGCCTACCATTTGGGAGGTGGCTGTGTGGTTCTCGATTTCTGACTGGGATGAAACCACAACACCCCTCAACTAATCCGGGCTACCATGTCACTTCACCCCTATCTAGAAGAGGTGTTGCAACCCATAACAAAGCCCCAGGACTAACAGTCAGGACAAGTCCTAGAGAGGAACATCACTGTGGTTTAAGCTGACAAAATACTAAACTTGAGTAATAAAAAAGGGTGGTTGAAGGTAGGAAAGCTGGTAACTTTCAGGGAATAACAACTCTTATGGATTAATCCATCTCTGTGAGCTAATTGGATCTTGTTGGCATTTAAAGTTCTCTTGCCTTTGCCATAGCATAAGAATGGGAAGGCATGACTGATCAGAAAAAGAAAATATTTCAGATCCTGGGTTTTGCCTGGTCTGTGTCATTGTCATTAAATAGAAACTGTCCTTAACAGGCATCTTCAAGAGAAAACTATTGAGTGGGAGAGAGGGAGCTGAGACCTCAGCAGCTCGCCTTCTGGTGCTTCCTTTCTTTCAGCAGTGCAGATGTTACTTTCCAGTCGGGTTTGAGAGAGAATCCCTACTGTTTGAGGATGTTGAGAAGATTAAGAGATTAAACAGAAAGGGTTCCATTGCAAGAATTTATCTTCCAGCTGGTGCTCAGTTGGGGTAGAAAGTTTTCTGAGATAGATGCAGATATGTTTTGCATACAGATAGATTTGGCTCCTCTGATTAATTTAATGTTAATACAGTGTCATGTATTTCCTCTGGAGAAAATTAGAGTAAGATAATGTCACATGCTGTCAGTCTTGAAAGAAAATCAGTAGGGACAGATGAAGTCCTCAAGTTATTTTTTTCAGGCTTTGAGTTCAGGCTCATGACCCTCCTCCCTTCCCCATGTAATTTTAACTTTTTTCTTTTAGTTTTAGCACAAGTGGCACAATTACAAATCTATGGTTGGATAGAGTAGGTGGACTGTGAATTTTCTCTCCCTTTTGCTGGGTTAAGCCCTGCCTTTCAAGTTATTTTACACATAAAGATGTTCAGCTGCCTCTGATCTTCACGCACTTTCTCTTGGTTTCTTTAGAATACAAAAGTGAATGGCTCAAGCAATCCAAAGCCAATTGAAGTCAACCGTCCGTAGAGATTAGAATGCCTCTTTCTTACCGTGTATTTTTGGGGCAGAGAGTACGGTGCTGAAGACTGGATGTATTGAGGAGGAAGAACTGTAGCTGGCCTCTCCACTGTGTTCAGTGTTAAAGGATTGGTAATGCACTTTAAAAGTGGTTTGAACTTTAAAAACCCACCTAAAATAAAGAACCACATCTTATTTTTTAACACATTGAACAGGCAGCCTGCAAAGTTAAGAACGGTAGAATAACAAACCACGAGCTGGACTGACTGATCCCTGTTACATTTTCTCTTCCTTCATTCTGTTCCTGTATTTCTTCCTTTTTCTAACTTGCTCTTTACTATTTCCATCCTGTTCCTTCTTTGGATTTCTCTTTCTCCCACTTCCTTCCACTTTCTTTCTACAGGAAATGATGAAGGAGGCCTGATAAGGACATTGCCCTGTTCCCTGGCTTCAGTTTAGACATGGTTAACACTGTGAACACAACATTAACCTAATCAGCCGTCACTCCCTTCTTCCTCCACCAAACTCACATTCTCCCTCTGGTTGTTTGATCTCATAAATCTGATTTTCTGGTATAGGAACCTTCAGAATTGCAAAGTTTTTCTGCAAATGAGACAAAATGTGTTCTCATCCCTTTTAAGTGCCTTGAAGAGGGATTGTAAGGGCTGGTACAGTCTCTGCTCAATTACTTATATGATTACAGGGGCAGTAGTCAGGAGAAGGAGGAAAAATATCACATATTCTCTTTACAAGTCACTCATCTTTTATAGTAATTCACCATTTATTTCATAATCGAAAAAAAAAAAATCACCAGCACAGTCATTCCTTTCTATTTTCCTGGTAACCACAACAAAGCCCTTACAGATCCAAGATACATGTGTTCCTGTAACTTGAACTGGGCATGACTTAAACCAAGAAAAGGAAGGAAATTCACAGTTCTCTCACTGCACCTTTTTCAGCTAAGGTATATTTGGGTCTGGTTTTGGGGATTTTTTTTTTAGTGAGAATTACCAGAGTTACAGCATTGTTAATACTTGTATGTTTGTGGATATGACCCGTGCTGTTGTGGAGAGCAGCAGTACAAGTTCTTCAGGGACCCAGAGCTGCAGTTCTTCTCCAACCCCACCCATTACAGCTGTCAAGTAATAAATGAACTGGCTCCTCATGTTAGTTTAGCATTGGCTTGTGACCTATATTTTCAAGGATGCTTTACCAGCACTCCGACTCCCCCAGTCCTGCTCCTGTGCCTCCCTGTGCACAGTCCCTGGGGCTGCAGCAGCCCCCCAGCCAGCTGGAGGATCCCAGCTGGTGCGCTGCCTCGCTGCAGTCGCTCAGAGCATCACAGCCGCTGCTCCGCCTGCCTCAGAGAACAAGGCTTGTCACTCAGGGAGGATTGACACAAGCTATTAGTTGTGACGGACGCACACTTGACTAGTTCCGATAGTGGTATTTTCTTTCAGGCTGTGACATTATTTTAACAGATCACCTTTGTTTAGCACGCACCGTACTCTCATTTGTCAAACAGTTCTCTTGAAATAATGTGACTGTATGAAGTCCCCAAATATGCCTGTGTTTGAAGCAAGTTGTCTGCTTTTTGGTCCTTCAGACGCCACTATTAAGAGGCCAAACACCTTTGTGTAGGAAAAAGTTACCTCCTGGCTTGCCTGCAGATACTCAGTAAGATTTTTCTTATTGCTCTTAGCTGCTGGTGGAATGTATGGGAATTGAAGCTCAGTCAGAGCTCTGACTGTTCCCTACCTTTCCTGCCAGCTCCTATGGGTAAACGAAGTTCCTGGAGGGGACATAACCCAGTGTAGAGAGAATTATCTGGGCAGGTACACATGTAGGGTATGTTCTAGGTGTCTGAAAAATAGTCCATGTTTTCCTCATTCTGGAACCCTGGTGGGATGAGCAGAGCCCAAGCAAACTTCGGAGCCAGGTGGCATCAGCTGCCAGGGCAAAGAAGTTGGAGCCGTGTAGAAGTGCAATCTGCACACAAAGGGCTCAATATTCGTCAGTGCATCCACATTCAGTGCTGAAATACAATCTAAACCAGCAGAGCTACTGTAAGCTGAAGGCAGTGGAAGATCAGAGAGCTGCCTGCCAGTGAGTACAATATATATTTTGTGGTGCCACAGTTCAGGAAAGAAACAACCAATAACACTTTTCGGAGCAGAAAAACAAGTTAACGTATTGTTGCTGAACACCGTGTATATCTGCAATCACAAACTACCCGGAATTATATGGATATACAGAATGCAAACCAGCTAAAGGTATCATAATACTTTTTCATGCCCAGACAGGTAATTATCCTCTCACTTTTTAGAGAAATAATGCTTTTGAACATGTCAGAGAGCTGGAACTGTAATGTTTTCAAGATTTAAGGGGACAGATTTCTGGGTGAGTTAGAAATGTTTGTGCAATATCTTAAATTCCTTCCTCACACCCCCCTTCCCCAAATACTCTCATTTCATCTCAAGTACAGAAAGGTTTCTTTTTCCTGTTGGCTGCTGGAGGACTGCTAGGGGCTACCTAGAGCAATGCCAAGCTGGACTGTCACCATCAGCTGTGGCTTTGTTTAGGTGAGTTCAGAGATGATTAGTGGCTTTGCTGTTAACTACCAGATGGCTCTGTGCTGTGCTGGGGATGGGTTCCCACAGAGGTGGTCTCGCTTCTTACAAAGATGGAAAATAGCACATTCTTCAAGATTTTACTAAGCCTGCTCAGTATGGCTCAGAGTAATGTTAATAGTACAAGCTTACACATCAGCAAAGACACTGTCAGTTCTGTATCTCACCATAGTATAAAGCTATTGGACACTAAGAATATTTGTATTTGTGGTTCCACACCGTACCTGAGAGCAGTACCCTACAGAATTATCAAAGGAGCTGATTAGTGTAATGAATTTTGATCCTGTCCAGAAGCTGTAATAAACCAGTTTGCTGAGCCAGTATCACCTGATGAGCATCAAGGCCCATTGTAATTCCTGTCAAAATTAGAGAAGGAGGCAAACTCTCATGGCAGAAAAATAAACATGCGTGCTAAATGTACACTGCATGTGCCTGGAGAACCCAAGCTTTGTTATTGTGCTCAACGGGATTATGTAGTGATAAAGCGGGATCACTCTGGCATTTCAGAATTGCTGCGTGTGTCGTAGCATGGTCCTTAAAATGTCAGAGCCTGAAGGAAGCGATGGACTGGTTTCTTAGTAGGTGCAAATCCCCAGAGTTGCCCTCGATGCACTGACTTACACCATGTGCACATTCTGGCACAAATTTAGAGCACAAAGAAAATAATTTTTAATGGAACTAAGCTTATTAAATTCTAAATAAACACTCTAGTGTTGCAAAACTTACATCTTTCCTTACCTTTACTTTTAGGAGGGTGTGTTTGTGTGGAGAAAGGTTGGACTTTGCTAACTCCCTTTGCACAAAACAGCACAAGCCCCTACATGGCTGTGTGTGATTATTACATTAACACATCTCTATGGTTACACCACAGAAACCTTTAAGTGTGAATGCATTTTTTTCCCTTAAGTACCAAGATGTTCCTGATGGAAAAAAAATGACCTCTTCTTGGCTCCTGAGATAGAGTCATGGATGTGATTAATGCTGACTGTATTCCACTGTTTTTCCCTGAAGACTAGCTATTAATATTTTCCAGTGATGTATGTCCTTTCATTTAACCACAAATGGGTGGTCAGCAAGGTATCTAAGCTCACATTTTGCCTCAAGAAATCACTTTCACTGTACCACCCCACACAAGGCCTCTCTGACTGAATACCCGGGGACCGTCTCTTCCAAGAATGCATGAATGGACACCTCCTCCCATCTTACTTCTTTGCAGTTATCTGCCATTCAAAGCAGATCCAACAGCCTGTGAAATGGAGGGAATTTCTAGATTTAGTAGATTACCTGGTTAACTCACAGTGGCAAGGTACTCAAAAACCTTACGCATCAGTTACTATGTGCTCTTTGATGTACAGCCTTGCAAATTCTGTTCGATTTGGCATTATTTTTGGTTCCATCAGGAACCAAAATTAGGTTATTATTAGGTAAGGTTGGCCCAACAAATTAGCTGACACTTTCAGAAGGATCCACCTCTCATTTTCTTTTAAGTGAGCATGTAAAAAGAGAGGAAAGGCATCTGAGGTCCAAAGCTGTGGTTTATTACACAAATGTGCATAACTAAATTTAAAAAAAATATCCCTGCAATAAATTAAGCCACAACAAGAATGAGGCTGAGCAGAACAAGATTAAATAAAAGGTTCGAAAGGAAAGCTGGTTGCTAGAAGTGTGCTCACTCATTGCTCCTGTCCAGCAACGTTCAGTTGGTCTTTTCTCAAGATCTATGAATTCCTTACGGTCCTCTGTAGGTTCTTAGGAAAGTCTCCTATCTTCTGTAACCCCAAGCCCCTCATTTAGGCTCTAGGCTTTGCTTCCTGCTACAGTCAGACCTCCTTATCCTCCCTAGCGTTTCTCCACCTGCACCGTGGTGCTGCCCACCCCGTGCCCAGGGGTTCTGCCATGCCACATCACTGTTTCTCCCGGGGTTTCACCTCACCTGACAGCCAGGACAAGCTCCTTTCATGCCGCTGCCTGCTGTCACAGCCTCCTTAGCAGAATATCCTGTCCTCAACCTGGGACCCATCCTGCCCAGTGCTGTAAAAACATGTAATGTGAGAAAGTTTTGGCATGAAGAGCTTTATTTGACACTAAAAGCATTGTTTTTATTACAATTTAACCTTCCTCTCTCCCTACTATCGTTCATTATAACAACCTCGATTTCATTTTAAATTAGGCAGCAAGCTGCACAGGTGTGGGGAAACCTGCAGCTGAGCAACCCCCTGCACAGACAAGGAGCTGCTCTTTGCCAGACATCCTGGGGATGTCCTCACAAGAGATCAGGGCAATAAGGGGACGATGGAGTCAGGCGTGAGGTACGTTTCGTGTGCAAATGGTCCTAAGAGAGCGGGACCTGTGGTGTTGGCACAAGCAGGCTTGCGGCTTCAAAAGTCAATGACTGCCAGGGGATCTTCTGTGTCAGCTTTCACTCTTCATATTTAAGCATTTATACGGTGCCAGAACCGCATTGCTCGTTCTCCGGATGCAGTGTCACATCATTTTGTCTTGTTACTGATCTCCTCTGCTTCCTATCAGCCCATCAATTCCTCAACTCTGTGTCCTGGTACTGGCAACTGAGGTGTCCAGTTAGTGTCAATTTTGCAATGTGTATTCTTAAAAAACTTTTTTGTAATTCCAAGTCATGTGAACCCATACATTCAGCACTGCAACAGCTGCAACCTCTTGGCACTAATGGATCCGAATCATGAACATGTTTGTATATGGATTAGTATCTAGTCCTTTAATAATGTCCCAAACATCCCAATTCAGTTCTTTAAACGCATCGGTGAGACTCAGGTTGCTGTTTTCCTCCATGTAAACAAGGGATAGTATGTAAAAACCAGTGAGCATGTCCCTGGTGTCTGGGGGTCCTGGCTGCGTTAGGGCTTCAGGCAAATTTCATGACCCAGACTGCAAGGTATCAGGACCACAGAGTCACATATGCTCTTCCCCTTCAACATATTTTTTGCTCTGAAAAACCAGGGCACAACTGTTGTACATGCCTGTTCTCAAACTGAATCTTTACCTCTCCATGAGTGACCATTTTGACAGAAAAAGCAGTATTTCTGCCTTTGTATAATTTCGATGTAAGAAGGGTAAATAGTGTCCTTTCTAAAGAGCTAACAGCAAGTGGTGCATCTCACTCAAAAAAATTTCTTGAAAACACCCATCCCCCCCAAAGATATATAATGTTCCTGTTGCCAGGAGGCAATTGATATCTTCATGGGGAGGGCTTAATAAATTGAAGCACAGTGGTCAGCTTCCCAGAAAAATGTCAAAGAAGGGTAGGTGTCAGGGAGAAACTATAGTAACATAGGAGGCAGATACAGAGCACCGACAATGTAAGAGTCCAGACAAATCAATTCCTGTCACAATCTACCGTCCTAATATTGCATGAAAATGAAGGTGAGCTGAAAACCTGAAAGGCTTTTAGAATAAGTAAATGAGTTAGATTTTTGGAAGAGCTGTATCATTTAGGAAGGATATGATCTGAGTAGGTGAGGCCCAGCATTTCATTTAGTTGTGGGCTGGTTTTGTGTGTTGCAAGACTCGGGACTCATGAAAATGATCTAATTAATTTATATTTATTTTTTGCCTGTGATTGTTTCCTTGCCGTGTTTGCAAGCTCCAATTGGATGGTAGTCCACATGACCCAGGAAAGTGAATGTAGCTATTGTGAGCAAGTTCTCCTAGACACTGGGGTGATACAAATGATCATATAAATCAGCCAGCTCACTCACTGATGTGAAATGGGGAAAAATAAATAAGATTTATTTTGAGCTTAGTTCACTTTAGATGGTATAAATTGAATGAGTTATAAATATTAGAGATGAGGATATTTTTCCTAAATATTGGCCAGATCATGAGATTGATATCAAAGGGTGACTCCCTTCTAAAATCAGTAATTCTGCCTAACAAATGACTGGGGACTTGATATAGCAGCACTGTCTACCCGGAATGCCTTTAATCAGGCAACAGGCTCCAAATCAGGGACAGCCTCAAGGAGCAACGATGATATTTGGATTTACATGTTTCAAAGTCGCCTAGATTTAGAGTTGCCATCCATCTTATTGTATTTTAGGGATGTTTGCATACTACGGCTTCAGATGATAGCTAAAGCTGCAGTGGTTGGATTTAAGCCCTTTAAGTCTGCTGTTTGTAATTCTGAACTGGTATGTTAAGAGCTTTTTGGTCTCTTTTACCTGCGGAGACCCAGCAGAGCTGATTTAATCTCTAATGGTCAAAGCAAGGCAGAGAGGTATGTTCCTTCTGTTGCTTTCAGAATCAATAATGTCAGCCACCTCATCAGGAGAAACGCAGATCCTTAAATTTAGATGTCTAGAGTACAGTTTAGCTGTTCCTGCCTGTCTGACTCTGGTTATTTGAAATACTTTGCAATGTGATGCCTGCTTCCTGATGTACCTGATGTTAGAGACCCTGTGCTCTCTATGTTGACCAACATTAGCAATCCTTTATTAGCCTTTTAGCTGCCCTTTAAGTGGGCAAGACTGTATGTAAGACCACAGAAAGTAGAATTGAGCAAGGTTTGTGTAAAAGATGCACATCTTTTGGGGTTGTTGAGTAACATTTTATGTCTCAGAATGAAAAAGACAAGCTATGTTTACACTTTAAGAAAAACAGATGGTTATTGTAGGGTGTGGGGAGAACAAACACAGAGGAATGGGTTGTTTAGCATACATGGAAATTAAGAATATGTGGGGATGAAGGTGAAAAAATAAGTGCTTAGGAGGCAATATGGTCACAGGTTTTATCCAGAATTTATCCAGACAAATTCTCAGTTTAGGGCCCTGTTCATTCAGATTTTCTTTTAAACACCCAACGTGGAGTGATCCAAACAGAGATGCATGGAGAGATGGCAGTGTCACGCCTTTGGTATCTTTAGGTGCTGAACTACATTCCAAGAAGCTTAAACTACCTTAAGTCCCATTTTCAGAATAAACTTCCCTGGGAAAGGGGTTGCAGTAATAGCTAAAGGGCTATTCTGTGGTGACAGGGAGAGAACTCTGAGTTGTCAGGAAAAGAGGAAGGATGAGACACCAGAAAGTGTCTTCAGGTATCATTCACTAGAGGAAACTTGGGAAGCTTGGTAATCCCTATTCAGAGGCAGAGGCCTACCATGTAATCATTAGGAAAATCCCATTAATATAGTCAAGTTCTCTATTAAAAACCTGATTCTTAACTCATGGAGATGTTTAGGTTTTCAGATCATAGAATCATAGATTGGTTT
>NW_010227483.1:0-1759 GCF_000690775.1 Eurypyga helias | reverse complement strand
AAGGCTGAGCCAATCAGCACCTCTGAGATTAACATATTTAAGAAGGAGAAAAAACTGCTGTGGGAGAACCTGCAGCAGAGAGAGGACTGGGATGGGAGAGATACAGCCATGTAGACACCAAGGTCTGAAGAAAGGAGTGGGGGGAGGTGCGCCGAAGCAGAGATTCTTCTGCACCCCGTGGTGAGAGGGAAAGCTGTGCCCCTGCAGCCATAGAGGGTAATGAGACAGCAGAGACCTACCTGCAGCCTATGGAGGACCCTATGCCAGAGCAGGTGGCTGTGCCTGAAGGAGGCCACGACTGTGGGAAGTCCATGCTGGAGCAGTCTGTTCCTGAAAGACTGCGCCCTGTGGAAGTGACCTATGCTAGACCAGTTCTTGAAGAACTGTAGCCCGTAGGAAGGACTCACATTCGTGAAGTTTGTGGAGGACTGTCTCCCGTGGGAGGGACCTCATGCAGGAGCAGGGGAAGAGTATGAGGAGTTCTCCCCCATTGTTTTTTTTCCCCCAAGTCGAGTCTGTTTTGCCTTTGACCATAATTGGTGAGTGATCCCTCCCTGTCCTTGTCCCAACACACAAGCATTTAATTTTATTTTTCCTCCCCAACCCTCCAGTGAGGAATGAATGAGTGGCCACATGGTGCTTAGTTGCTGGCTCAGCCTAAACTGCGACACTTGGAAAAAAAGAATAAATTCAATTTAAGAAATGTGTTTACTTCAATCACAGTCATATTTAAATGCCAATTCCCACAGAGGTCTAAAAAGATGTCAAATATCTTCATGATATTCTCTTCTTCAATGTACCTATAGAAAAGAAAACTGTATTGTGAACCTTTCAAAAACCTGTAGAGTAAGATGGGCCTGAAAATTATTCAATATAAAGAATTTGCAATTGAAAGCAGAAGCAACAAATTATAAAGCTCTATGCAAAAATCTGGATAGCTTTTACTTGCTCTATTTCACTTTCACAAATTGCATTTATTTTTATCGTGCCCAGTGGTACAAAAGTGATTAAAAATAACTTTATGCATTATGCACAGAAGGGGATATAAAAGGAAGCTAAAACGCTTTAGTCTGATCCTCCCACATGCTCTTTTCAGGGACATCTCCTCATTCAGTATTTCATGTTTAAGATCAAGGTTTAATCAATCATTCAAGCCTTTGCACAGCAACACTAAGAAATGTACCTGTGATTAAGCCTTTTTTTCAGTACAGAATTCAGACTGAAAAAACAGTCTTTGAACAATAACTGACTAAAGAAGGTTCTTCTATTGCACTATCGTAGGACTACATTGACTTGTAAATCTGAAAAAGTCAGTACCGTGGCTTCATACGTGAAACTAAAAAAATAAAAAATATTGTTCTTAGCCTCTGCTTCTTTATGTTGCATTTATCATCCAAGTAAGGATTGCATATAGGGCAAAAAATTCTGCAAGTGCTTTTTAGTGACTATTTAATGAGCTAACTGTTCTAGCATATGGCCATTATTATACTTAACTGCATATGTCAGTGCAAAATACCTCAGCTGAAATAAGACAGCAAGGCAACATGTTCTGGCAGAGCCTAGAACTTCTCAGCAGAGGCCGTTCTAGAGATTTCCAGAAATTTTGATCTAGGGTCAACAGTCTATAAATAGAGGAGGATGCAAACCATAAGCTTTCATTGTAGCAGACAGCTAGTGCACACTGGGTTGCTGGGAAGACTGGAAGAGTGAGGCTTTGGGCCAACAAGGAGTTAGACTTGTGTGCTGGATTCAGCCAGGA
>NW_010227482.1:28487-54479 GCF_000690775.1 Eurypyga helias | reverse complement strand
TGCACTTGGCCTGGTTGAACTTCATAAAGTTGACAGTGACCCACCTCTCCAGCCTGTCAAAGTCCCAAGGTCCCAGGATGTTTGCTTGTTGTGAGTCTAAATATGATGAGTAACTAGAAACAAGTCAGTGTGTGTCTATGAAATCAGTGCTATGAAATTACTCTCGTGTGCAATGGTGTCAGCAACTACTGTCTCTTCATCTACAAAGGAAAAGGAAGAACTCTGTACAATGAACTTCGATTTGAATAACCAGGCACTATTTGGAATTCTGTTTGGAATACTATTTGTTATCTCCTCCACCCAGTGGAGCAGATGCAAGAAAAAACACTCTGCTACTATTTGTGGTTGCATGCCCACAAGTCCTAATGCATGAATAGTAAACAGTGCAGCCCAAAACACTGCACCTGCCTGACAGCTGATGTGAGGTTAAATATCACTACAGTCAATGATTAGACTGATTTGAACAATGGAATGAATTCTTTTTTTGGTTAGGGAATATCCTCCAAGTCTCTGAACTCTTCAGGGTTTATGTTAAGCATTCTACATTTCACAAAAAATCAATTTCCCTTCACTTGTACACAGCTGTCCTGAAGCCACTTCCAGATAAATTCTGCAATGATGAAAGAGGGAAGTCCTGATGCCCCAAACATCAATACTATATTCATCTAGTATGTAGCTGGCACTCTATTTTATTATTAATTAATAAAGCACAACAACTGAATCTCTGTATTATACTTGCCAAGCTATTTACATAGTCTTAATTCTGGCACTGGATGAAATAATTTCTTCCTTATCTTGTGAAAATAACAACTAATTTAACATGCAGGACGGAGTTGGAAACATTAAAAGATTGATTAACTGTCATGTATGCAGATATGTTCCTCCAATGAAATACATGAGCAATATTACAGATCAGTAAAATCTACTTCAAAGAATTAGAAATGAATTCCCACAAAATAGAGCCAGAGTAATATACAGCTACAGCTTTCATATTTTTCATTAAATTAACATAAATTAATGTACTTTCATATTCTGAACTTAGTATTGTAAATGCTTGATAAGAAATAGGTTTCATCAATAAATTTAATTGTAATTTCAAACTGGTTTTATTTTCGAAAAACAAGAATAATTTCTGCAATTTCTGCTTATTTGGTAAACCACCTTTCTGCTGAATCTACACAAGGAAAATTACAAAACTTCATAAGAATATTTTATTCCATTTCAGAAAAATAGAAGAAATTTCATTTTTATTTAACTTAAGAATCTTTAACACTATATCTTTAAAAAAGCTTCTACACACAGTTGGAATTAGTGAAGCCTAGCTTACCTGTAGAATAGCATCTTTTGTATCTGTGATTTTTAGTACAATAATGTCATCTTTCTTATTACTGCACTTCTCATTTTTCACAAGTTTCATCATTTTCAGTCCTCACAGTATCCCCGCCTTGATTCCATTTTTTGCTGGGCAGACATTAAACCTGTGAAGGGAGTGACTTGGAGGTACTGCACTCTTATGTCAACAGATTGTGTTTATGGGTAAACATGTAGTCCAAGAAAACAGGTTGTTGTTGAACTCACATTACAGCCCTTTCCTCAATAAGGGCACTCATTTCAGTTTCTTTCATCTTCACAGTCAGTAATGGAAATTTTTAATCCTTTACACCTCTGTTCCTTTGACATATAGATTTTAAATTGTCCAATAACCAGACATTATTTACAGAGACTAACAGATAACATGGTAAAACTTCATTTCCTTATGAAAGCCAGATAAAACTGCTGAGTTTAAGTGTTCAGTATATTTTAGTAAAATTTCTTGAAGTTACCTTTATTCTACCCTTTGAACCAGAAAGTTCTTCTCTTTTGTGCATCTTCTCTTCAACAGCTCCAAAGAAAGACAGCGTTCTTGCTTCCTGGTCTAAGTATTTGGATGTCTGCCTGTGGGAGTTATAAGGTTCAAATTATTTAAAACTGGAGAGAAAACTATATCCTTGGTCCATATTAGTTTAACAAAATGTATTTTTAGTTTTTTTTCATAATCATAAACCAAATTCTGAAAGTATTTTCCATACCACTGACTGGCTTTTAAATCTTATTCTTTGAAAAAGAATGAATTTCAGTATTTGTTTCATTTAGCTCTTGATTTTTCATTTTACTCAATACATCTTTTAAGTTTGGAATATCTTCCTCAAGTCCATGTGCTCATGAACTTCTCTTTATTCTCTTAAATTATCCAGAAAATATATATTTTAGATATAAAATACAGAAAAAGTAAAGAGGACTACTTAGATGCTTAAAGTAGGAAAATAAGCTCTATAATAAAAGAATTGGTTCTTTTGACTTCTCCTTGTTTTGAAAACCATCATATTTTAATTTTTGTACTCATTTAGACTTTCAATTCCTCTAGAGATATTTTAGATTAAAAACATCTGATTGTGAGATGAGATGCCTGTGTAATAAGATGCTTTGTGGGGTGTAGCTCATGTTTCAATTACATCTCCCTCCCTCCCGTGATCTACTTTTAAGAAGTCATTTACCCCATGTTTGCCCTTGATAAACCTTCTCTATGCAGTTAAGACAAAGGATTTCTGTTGTTCTTTAAGGTTTTCTCTCATTCTTCTCACTTCGATTACTTAATTCTGAAGTAATAGCCTTGATTGTTCTGTCCTTTAACTCACTTCTTATATTGTGTAGAATTTTAAAAATTCAGTAAAAGTAGCATGCTGTCAAGATTTAGCCCCAGACAGCAACTAAGCACTGCGTAGCCACTTGCTTGCTTCCCTTCCCCCTAGGTGGGATGAGGGAAAGAATCTAAAAAAAACCTCATGGGTTGAGATAAAAACAGTTTAATAGGACAGCAAAGGAGGAGGAAATAATAATATTACTACTATTACCACTGCTACTAATGATGATGATAAAGGAATATACAACAAGTGATTTATATTGCAAGAATTACTCACCACCCAGTCAGCGATTGATATCCCATTCATAAACAGTGATTTCCACTCCCCAGGCAACAATTTGGGTCAGCTACCCTGGCTATGCCCCTTCCCAGATTCTTGTGCACCTCCCCACTGGCAGAGCATGGGAAGCTGAAAAGTCCCTGGCTTTTGTAGCTGTAGTATAAGCACTACAACTAAAAACATCAGTGTGCTATCAGCATTATTCTCATGCTAAATTGAAAACACAGCATTATACCAGCTATTAGGAAGAAAATTAATTCTATCCCAGATGAAAGCAGGGCACATGCATACTCAGAGAATAACATAAACTGATTTCTCAATGAAAATAGCTCTGACTCCATAATCTAACCTGAAGTGAAGTTTCAAATAATCTCCTTTGCCTTATTGGGTCAACCTGATTCCAGCAGAGCATTGTTTTGAATTCCCAAGATGCTGATGGTCAGACTTCACGAATAAATTATCACTAAGTGAACAACACATTTTTTTAATCTACTATCACATGCCTCACACATTTGCAAAAATAAGTAACTTAATCATTCTGCTGACAATTCTCAGTGATGTTGAAATTAACAGTATTGAGGTGATAGCTTGCAAATGGGTGTCACCATGTTTTAATCTACCTAAAAAAAAACTTTGTACATTTCTTCACATACTGTGTAAGGAACACAGATGTTTTAACAGTGGTTGATTCTGGAATTACAGTTCAGAACGCGTCACTCATAAATGCATGAGTCCTTTAAGGGGCCTAATTTAAAGTGGCATTTTGGAAATTTCTAATGTGACTTATTACCCCTTATGAAACGGGTTTTCATAAGCCTGCAGACATTCCTGTGCATGTCAAAGCTGGAACTTGTGTAAGTTTTCTCATTCAGTAGGTTTGTACACATCAATGAAGTGATAAAAGGAAGTCTTTGCTGATTCAAAATTCTCTTTTGAGTAAAGCCATGCATGCATGGCCTTGTCTACTTCTCCGTCTTTAGTGACTGGTGGCACCATGCAATTAACAGGCACTGAAAGCTCATCTGTGCTTACACTAACTCATTAAGCATGCATTCGTAAGGCAAAACAAACAAATAAAGAGAGAAACCACAAAAAAACATACACAAACACACACAAAAAAAAGAGAACCTACTGAAATCAGTGAAATCATGATGGTATAACAGATACACAGATTAATAGTTGAATAATGGTTTAAGGTTTTCATAATGGGTAGAGAAGGGAGGATAACAGACCATGGTCAAGTTGGAGTCTGAGTTCTAAACTTATGTCAAGGACTATTCCATGTGACCTTTGGGTACCTATTCATTTATAAATATATACCTGTATGTGGTGACCAGATGTGATAAAGGCAGTATACTTAGAAGGCTCTTCATTTTTTTCTGAAATATTTATTAAGTCTCTAAAATTATTTTCCAGTTTTTGGTGGTTTTTTTGTTCATTTGTTTGTTTGTGAAAGTAATTTTTTTTATGATATAGAAGTATTATTTTATAGTCTTTTTGCCAGGTTATCATGGCCAGGAAGGGAACAATAAGATTGTGCCCCAGAACAGTGTATTCTGAAAGAATGCAATGACTTTCCAAACATGATTAAATGTGAATTGAAACAAATGATATTCAGTGTCAGTGACAATATTTCCTTGGATTCCCTTTTTTTTTTTTCATTGAAACCACTACATTTGTGCCTACATTTGAGCTTCACTTAACTTACTTGAAAGTGGTAAAGTTGCTGTCCAACTGTGAGCACACACTGTGTATTTTAATGAGTATGGAAGCCAGTAAGTGCACTTTAGAAATTTCAGTGGTGTGCGGTATAAACAATACTTTTCTTCAGACAACCAGTTTTTAGTGAATGTAACAGAACTTTATTTTAAAACCTGAAAGTATCTATCCAATTACTTTCAAATAGAAGAGCTATTAATTATGGTAGTTTTTGTGGTTTAGATTCTTTTTTTTAGTTACTAAATGAAAAGATTGACAAGATTTATTGCAAATGTGTATGTGGTGACAGGAAGTTTAAAACTGTATCCCTCTATAAACTTTTAATTTACATAAAGTCCTCCTTGTCTAAAGCCTTAACTATCAGATTATTTCCAACCCAATCAAGTTGGGTTGAGAATAACCTCACCTGGGGATGGACTGGGAAGACCTCATCTTCCACTTTTTGCTAGGAAGTTGTAAGGGCCAGCTATAAAAAAGCTCACCTTAAAAGCAAAAAAGGTATCTATCTCTTGCATTAAAATCAAAGCTGCCACCTTCAGTGCTAATGCTCAGGTATTTTCTGCCTTTTACTCACCCTTTCCTTCTTGCTAGGTTGTAACTTCTCACCTCGTATATTATGAAGATTATCAAAGGGTTCATATTAATCTCATAGAACTCATAAAAAACAGCTCTCTTTCTTCCATCCGGACAGTATCCCTGTTTTTCTATGCAGCATCATATTCTGGATGTCCAGATACTAGTACTTAAATTATAGTTTGACTGAATCTGAATCCTCTGAATCCAGAGTATTCTTTCCTCTTGGATATGTCTCTTACTGTCCCAGAAGCTAAATCAGGGAGTTTTACAATAAGAGTGTATTTTTGCTTCCCCTCTATGGGCTGATGACTGGAATGGAGGAAAAAAGGATGATTTTTACTTATCTCTTAACCGCAATTAGAAAAAAGTCAAGTGGTCACAACATGCCTTAAAGGAAAGAATGGTTTCCCATTTCACTAATTTTTCTTTTACTGGAAATATATTTGACCTGTGGCATCAAATTTTGTTTCCCATTTCAGCTGTTTCTGTAAGTGGTGAATAAAATAGGAACAGTTCATTCTTTTCTCAAAAAGGGAATAGACTCCTGATAGCCCCAGAAAAAAAGAAATAGAAAAAAGATGAAGTCCACTTAGTAGTTAAAAATGAGTCCCAACTTCACTCTAGAGCTGTATAAAAAAACATTGGCCAGGGAGCTGGTGGCTGTTTTTCTTTTTGGTTTGAGTTTTTTAAATTATTATTTATATATATGTATCAGCCATAAGAAAGTTAACATGCACAGCATGACTGTGCACATTTGACACAACTATAGTTTCAAGTTTCCTTTCTACATTCTGAGGGAACTCACCAATGCAGTCATGTCCCCATTTTTGCAAGTGTAAAGATGATAACACAGCAGTAAAAGTGATGGATTGAACTGAACAATAAAATTTAAAGAGAAGTCTTAGGAAGATTTTAAAGTCCAAATGAGGTTACATGACAAGAGGTAAAAGTAAATTATTTTTGTTTACTTCAGGGTGTGATGTCAAATCTTTCACTGTGGAAGGCAAGACAGTGATGGTAACAAACCATATTTAAATAATAAAAAAATATATTCCTTAAGCAATATAATCTTCTGAGGAAATGACACTGGCAAACTGTTTTTGCAGAACTTCAATTTCTTTAACATGTAATTCCTATTTTTTCTGGTTGTTTGAGGGAAAAGATGGCATAAATTAGATGCATTTTGCTTGATGCTGACCTTTCACTGGACAACATAGGACATCCATCTGCCAACCTGTTCTTAAATCCCTGTATCACAGCTGAAACATACAGGTATAATCCCATGAATATTTCATAACTCTTTGCAAGGAAGAAATGTCAAGTTTGAATTAAAATGCATTCAGATAACACCAAGAAATATTATGATATGGAAGAAGTATAGCCAGTTAAAATATGAAAAAAAGATGGAAATATTTCTGTGTCTCCTAGTAATGGACTGTCAGCAAAGCCTTTTTGCATGCACACAGTTTATTTCCATTTCTAACTTCTTCCTAAACTCTCTGCTCATGACAGCAAGTGACTTTTTAGACTCCTGGGGTGACAGTACATACCTAAATTAGTTTCATCTTATTTCTCCAAGTGGTTTTGTGGGGCACATGAAGTGTTTGCTTTTATTCTACCATGTTGTAGTTGTAGATGGAAAGATGGACAAAAATGTACTTTTTAAAAGGTCACAAATACTAATATGTATTGCGAATAACATCAAAACACCTTCCTCCTCTCCTCTCTGCTATTGTGAAATGACCACTACTCTTCTGTCACTTCTTCCTGTTTGGTCTTGCCAGTTTTCTTTCCCTTGGCTCTATTTCATTATTTTTGAGTTGGGATGAGGCTAGTAGGCAGAAGAATTTCCTCTTTTGATACCAAGAATTTTGAAAGCACATCTCCAAAAATAGATCTTTGCAACTGTATGCTAGTACCACCAGCACTGGGACAGTGGGTATAAATCCCAGGCCCAGGCTTTCTCTCAGGTGCAGAAGCAAAAATAAATGCAAGTATAGGTTTTCTCTCTGAAACTGGTGGATATCTTCTCAGCTCTGAATATAAGTAAACATAGTATGCAGCTACATAAATATAGCAGAGCTTTTTGCCACTGTTTTTACTTAGAATTCTTTTTTCCTTGCTTATGGACAGTTCAGATGTGAAAAAATCAGTGCCTTGAACACTGGCTAGTACTTGCCAGTCTCTTCCAGAAACACTCTGCTCTGGGATCAAAAGTGAGCTTTTGTACCTGTATTAAATTAATGTCTCATGTGCAGGTTTCTTGTGAGATACTTGTCCAGTTTGTCCTTTCTCTTCTTCAGTCATTTTTGGCAGATGAACTCACAGGTTATAGCAAAAAATTGTATTACAGATGCACCATCTTGCACTTTTAACTTCTGCATTTATTCCCACTTTCAGAATTCCACTCCTCAAGGTCACACAGTTCTTTCTGGTCTTCCTGAGCTAATAATCCTCCTTGACTTTCTCATAATTTTATTAGCATGCACTTGGTCATGGTCATTTTTGAAAATATAATATGAAATAAGAAAACAGAATGATCCTTTAGTAATTTATCCTTTCATAGATATTTCCCTTGTCAATGTATCTTCTTACTCCTTCTCTTCTGACCAATTCATAAAGTAGTTTATTATTTTTGTGTCATTCCCTTTTTTGCATTCTAAGTAAACTTCTCTAGTAGCACCATATGAATATCTTAGTGAACTCCAATCAGATTATATTTCTATATCTCTTTCTAGAAAATCATTCACTTTATCAAAGGAAGACATCAATTTATTTCAGTGTAATGTCTGTAAGTCTATGTTATATTTAAGATCCTTTTCCATTTACGAAAATGTAAATTTCATATTTGCATAGCCTTGGGATCATGGTACTGTATCTTGATTCAGTCTTTTCCTTCCCTCTCCTTTCCCTCTCTCTTCATTCAAAAGAAATGCTTCACTTCCAGCTGTGAAGTATCACCCTACAGTTGGTGGATTTATTAAATATAAATGCTACCAAGCCTGAGCTTTCATTTGTCAGCTGTAATGCAGAACTTATCAGGGCTCCACACCCTGAATGTACTAAGCAATGTAAGCTTCATTTCCACATCTGTTGTTATTTCTGTTTCTTTGCCCCTATTCCCATGATCCTGCCTGCCTTTCTCCCAGATTCAGTATCATCGTCTTTATCAGAAAATGAGGCAAAGTATTAATTCCATTTGGGAGCCACCTTTATGTTTTATCTGTATTCCCTTCTCTTTTCTTTTTCTCTTTGTTATTATATGGTTGAAGAATCTTTTGTTATTTTTTTGTGATTTTCTTTGGATACTATGATGATAAAAATATAGAGATATAAAACAGATTAGGTGGATTAGAGAGACAGTCGGGTTTCTTGGTGTCAGAACTATGCTTATGTTCATTTCTTCTCCCTGGTGCTACTAAAAATGATCAGACTTTCAGAGAGGAAGGAAAGGTCTTTTCTGCAGCCTTAATTTAGCACTGAATGTGAACACAAGATGTGATTAAATGTAGCTGTGCAAAATACAAAACCTTAGGCTCATGAACTGAACAGCCAGCTCACCACAAACATAGCATAAGCTTGAGGATAATTACTTTTCTGCAGAGAAGCATCTGTTCATTTTGAAGCAGGTGGGGGTGATGGTGAGAATTATGTTAAGTATTAGAAGCTACTATCAGTTCAAGTTTCATAATGTAGCTTTCTACCTCAGGCAGCCTTCCTTTCTTTAGTGACAACAACTCTTTTCTTCCACAAAAGAGCTAGACAAGGAATTTTTAAATTAAATTAATCTTTAACTAGTGTCAATATTCTTCCCTTTCTTCTCATCTGTTCTTAAATGTACTCAAAATCTCCCGAATGCCCTTGAGTCACATTATTTAATTTCAAATAGTTCTTCACCCAACTGTCTTTCAAGTAGTGATGTTTCTGTTATTAAAAAAAAGCAATAAAAACCCAACCAAACAAAAAACCCTACCCACAAACAACAACAACAACTAAACCCAAACACTTAAGTGTATTTAGGCTAACAATTTTTGAGAGAATTTTGAAAGACTGTTACCAAAAGTCATTCATTCCAGTAATGAGAATATGCTAGCAAGGGAAAAACAAAGTCACAGATCATGGGCAGGGATTGCCCAGCACCGGATAAAAACTGGGATCTGTATTCTCAGGTGAGTTTATGCACTTTTGTGCTGTTTAAGATAAAGACAACACAGCAGTATAACTAAAGGAAAATGCTGAATATCAAAATTATAACAAGGCAACTCTGAAGGTCTGTGCTATTTTAATTTGTGTATAATATATTAAAAAAAGAACACCAGACATCGTGAATTACTTTCAAGTTGCATGTTTTTACATGCAAGTACATTTCTGTTAATTAATTTCATTAATTATCACTTCAGGCTTCATTTCACAAAATTGAGGTCATATCAGAAACTAACTGACCTTTTCTGCTATAGTACCTAAGACAAAATTTGACCAACTACATGGGGTAATATGAGATATCCAGACACAATAACTTAGAATTAAGATAGGTGCAGTTTATATTCTTTCAGAAGGCAAATAGCCAACACTCAGTTTCAAGGACACTATGAAAGCTACATTCTAAGTAATATGTTTAAAACACTCCTGATTTTTCTTCTTAAAATAAAAATCCTGAAAATATTTTTTCAGTTTTGTCTCTAGGCAAAAATATCCTCTGAGTATATAGTTATCTCTGCAGGAGGAGAAAGATGGGTAATAGATACTCCTGTTAATCATCTGGGGTAGATTAGGGAAGTTGGTTGAGTTCTCCTACATAGTTCCTGTTTGCTAGCATTCAATCATCTTATTGTTGGTGCTACCTCGTCATCTTAGACAATGCACTTCAGATAACCTCCAAACATAAACATTCCATGTGTTTATTTCAGGAACGTTAAAAAAGAACTTGTGTAACACTGCTCTGTAAGTGGAAAACTGAAGCGTTCCCAAACAAAAACGTCTCTTGAAATCTTTTGGGTTTTCCTCTTAAGGAAGATAAAACAATTGAAAACTGAGCAAAGTCCTACAAGTAGAAAGGCTGCATCCTAAATTAAAGGTTATATCGCATTAACTCCAAAGTCAAAGGTCTAGAATATGAGTGCAGATGGATGTATAGTACCTATCAGATGAATAAATACAGATTAATCAAAATCTTTAAGTTAGAAAAGGCCTTTAAGATTGTCAAACCCAACTGTTAACCCAGCACTGCCAGACCCCAAGACCCATTACAGCAGGATCTGAGCTAGCCCCACGAACAACAACACAACCAAGAAAGCCAACTAACTTGCCAGCTAAGTAGTGAATGAACAAATGACCTAATGAGCTAACAAACAAGCAAGCTAATGGGCAAGCTAGCTAACAATCAAGAGAAATATATGGACAAGCAAGCTAGCAAAGGAGCTATGGCTCCCCGTCTCACTCCTAGCTGATATACTGAGCATGACATGCTATGGAATTAAAATAGTCCTTTGGTAAATTTGGGTTTGTTGTCTGAACTGTGTCCCCCCACAATGCTTGTAGTTAGAAAGTTAGCAACACAGGTGCAATATCAGAAACTGAAAGAATTCTTTGAATTGGTGCAAGCAGTCCTTAGCACCAACCAAAAAAACACCTTATCAGTACTCTTCTTGGGGCAAATCCAAAAACATAGCCCATACCAGCCACTGTGAAGAAAATTAACTTTGTCCTGACTAAAACCAGAACACTGCCCAACTTGGTGTTATCCACAAACTTACCCAGGTTACATTTGATCCCCTCATCCAGATCACTGATGAAGATAAACAGAATTGGCCCCAATACTGAGCCCTGGGGGACACCACCTATGACTGGCCACCAAGTGGATTGAACTCCATTCACCACCACTCTTTGGGCCCAGCCATCCAGCCAGTTTTTTACCCAACAAAATTATGCTCATCCAGGCCATGAGCAAGCAGATACTCCAGGAAAATGTTGTGGGAAAAGGTGTAAAAGGCTTTATTGAATTCTAGGTGTACAACAACCACAGCCTTTCCCTCATCCACTAAGCAGGTCACCTTGTCACAAAAGGAGACCCGCTTAGTAAATCATCAGGTTATTATACGCAGGTCAAGTATAATGTGATAGTCTTTCATTAGTTTCTATATAATGATCAATATATAAGAATTAAATTATTATGTACAAAGAAGAACAATTGATTTTTGTTTCAAGGAATTCTTTCAATGTTTTTCAAGGATTCTTATTGACAATAAGAAAAGCCCTTATTACATGTCTTCATTTATGCTGAATGCTGTAGATCCAAATATACTGTAGTACTAATGCTTTAGTTTCCATATATTTAGATGATTTCAAAGCCAAGTAACATTTATTTATAACTGCAGAAGAATTTTCACCATTTAGAGGGCTGCACAATCTCTGTTAATCAAAAAATTTTGCAATAGCTGTTCTGCAATAGTTCAGCAATGTGTTTTAATGTTTATTCTAAGAATAAAAAAAAAAAAAGTAACTCTGTAACAATGTGTCACTAAATAGCCCTGAAGGCCTACACTAAGTAGTCAAATTTATCTAACATGTCAGTGCTACAATTTGTCTGCAAAATCATCCTTACAAAGTTATTTGAGCAAAGTTGATAAACCAGACATTTCACTTCATTAATTCACAATGCTGTTTTCACAATGAACAGGACAGATTCCCCTTTAGTAGCTGGTATCTTTTTTTTTTCTTTTTTCTTTTTTTTTTCCCCCCAGTCTAGTGAAGTACTAAAAGGCTCTAAAATCTCTTCACTTTAACTGATGATCAGATAGTGAATTTATCTAACTGCTGACTCTCTAGTGGGACCTACTTTCCAAAACACAAAACTATTTGTCTCTGAGATGTTATTATTTTTCAGTCTTGAGATCATGTTCAGTCATGCCAAGTATGGTTGCCAGTGAGATGCCAGTGGTTTTAAAGCTAACTTCAGTTTTGGATGTACAAAATAAATGCGCAGCAGGGATCCCTTTATGGATTTAGTGTTCGTCAGCTGGTATAAAGAGCGCTTTCTATTATGGTCACCTTTTGTAGACCTCTTAATTACAGTGTCTTTGTCCCATAGATTGAAAACCACTGTCCTGAAACAACATTGGCGGTGTGCAGACTAGACCAGAGAGACATTCTTGTCCCAGGGTATTTGAAGTACGCTTGCTGCTGAAAAAAAAACAAACCAAAAAAAACCAACAAAAAACACCAAAAACCAGTTTTTCAGCTTGTATGAGACAGAAAATATTTATCTCACTCTTGGTCATTAAAACACAAATTAAAGTTTGATTCTGTAAGTCTTTATATGATGTGCAGCAGAATATAAATTTGTGAGGAAGCTCAATGTTGATCACAAATATTACATAGCAAATATTATTCACATTTTATACCATGCTCTCTCTCTCGAGTGAGAGTGCCACAGGAAAGTATTCTTAGATTCTGTGGACTTTATATACAAGGTCAGATAAGAAAATTTTCTAAGTGAGGCTCCACTTGAGTGAACAAGTTAGCTGAGACAGTGATATCCTGAAGTCTCCTCCAGATGTTCTGGGACTGGGTAAGTGGGTCTGGACTCACAGGAGAGGAGAGGAGCAGCTCTCCTTTACAAGGGCCATGAGCAGTCTGACAGCCTACAAAGCTGTCAGCCACATAGAGCCAGAGACGCTCTCACCAATATTTTATGTATTTCAGTCAGTCCCCATGAAGAAGAAATAACTAAAGAACCAATGAATTTTCTCCATAATACTCTTGTAGATGTCTAGAATGTCATATGACATGCAGAGGCTACAAGGACATTTCAGATTACTTGTTTCTCCTGCCCATTCTTCAGTATTCTGAGTTACCCTATGAGAAAATGCTTTGGACATCCTTATATATATCTGATCTGATTGAGTGTTCTTCAGTGGCTGAAGTAAAAACACATCTAACATGTCAGAGATGAGCAGGCCCAGGTAGTTTAAGCCAAGAGGCCTGGACTGGTAGTATAACAGGGCTAGTATGGCTCTTGGTAGAAGGAAAGAAATAGTGTTGCTGCCCCAACATACTTTTAGTATTTTCTCTCATCTTCTGTCACATTTGCAGCTTCATACCAGGCCACTTCTATTCTTTTCACTATCTTTTTCACTTCATAACATGACACTGTCTTCAGAATTAGTAAACATAACTGTGGAAGGGGAAAATAAATTATTAGTACATGGTGCTGAATGTTCAACATGCAAAAGGCAAAATTAGATATAATGGAAGCTCTTCATGGATCACCTGCTCTTTGAGGACTATTACTAACAGGAGAGGAAAACCTCAGCAAGTCTAACAGAGAAAAACAGAAACTAGAAAAGATCCGTGATTAAGTATAAGGCAAGGAAACCATAAAACTTCGGAAAAGTATGGAGGAATCAGTCTGGTTTTAAAAGTGGCCTCTTACAGAAGAATTATTTTTTCTGATTTCCAGCGTTAGTCAAAGCCCTGACATAAGTGACCGGGGAGGGGTGGAGGGGGGAAACCACCACCTAGAAACAACCACCTTTTCTATCATTGTCCTTGGAGGAGCACTGAAACTCCCATAAGATATCCAAAGATTTGGCATGAGGGTGCCATCAGAACAGTATTGAACCATTCACCAGTATGGAGTGGATGACAAGGATCCTTCAAACAGCAAAGGCAATGGGGTTTTTTTGGGTACAAGGTTCACATGCACAGTGGAGGGCAAGGACTTCCAAGTCCGAAACGGGGACAGTTGTGAGGAAGATGTGTTGTCCTTTGCTGAGTCACACAACTCGACCTGGGCTGACAACAATCATGGGAAGACTGGAGGGCTGGTAGCAATTTCTTAAACCATTCAAATTCCATAAGATTGATCAGTGTACTGTCTACTTAAAGTAGACTGAAATATTCCCTGTCTCTGGGCACACATCTCATGCCTCTTCATGCTGTAGTAATCTGCCTTTTGCTTTGGCTGAACCCAGACTGGTAGGTCCGTGCTGGTTTAACACAAACAGAATAATTGCCTAAAAATCAAAGGGAAGTCAGATGTAGCATCCAAAAGAAAAAGTTTACTAACTACAGAGGTGAGATCTTCTAAGAAGCTAGAATTAGAAATGTTTATCCACACAGATGTATGAGAGATCATTTCTGTGTTGCTATCTGCAGCCAATTTGTGGATGGCTAAAAGAATTCTTTATAAATTGTTAATGCTAGACAATGCACTCTTTTGTATTGCATTAAAAATTTACACAACTAGTACACTGTGCAAGCAAAATCTTATCTTCCTTTCCTTCAAAGAGGCTTATTGCCTACATGCTTCTTTGAAAGGTAGGTATTATAAGACATGCAAATAACCTTTTGTCCAATATTTTTCAGTGTATGAGCTTTGATATGGACACTGTCTTCCTTACAACCAGTGATAGATAGTGATAGATATATCTTATTAGAAACAAATGTAATTAAAATTCTACTAAATCAGAGTCCTAATGCAGAAACATAGGCATAAACAAGACAATCCATTACACTATCACAAACTCACACCCATAAAACACTCCTGTCAAGTCTGTGATTTAGGACAATTTTCTGTCATTGATTAATAAATCATTCAGCTATCCAGTACCTCATTTATTAACTTCAGAAAATGTGAAATACTTTAAATAGCACTTTCAGCAAACTTTATTGGGTACTGTATTCCCCCTTTTCAAGGATTTTTTAAGATAGGGTTGGTTTTTTTCATTATTTATTTAGCAGATTAATCGTTCATTTTACTTTTTATTTTGCTTTCTATCTTGTTACCTGCCTACAGGGTTTTCATATTGATTATCATTGTGGGTTTTTTATTTATTTAACTACCTAGCTACACATTTATAAGGAAAGATTATGATGTACTCTTTCATTGTTGTTCAGTAATAATTTACATATCAGGTATTCAATATTTAACAATCCTAGCCAGATTCTGATCTCATTCACCGTAAGTGAAAAAATTTATTTATATCTGTGTTCTGCTTTAGTTATTATCTATTTAAGTATTAGTTTGGCCCATATTTCCAACCCACACTGGGGAGCCACCTGTAGAACAGACTTGTATCACAGCAGTATGAGATTATCTGTGTAAAAAACAAACAAAAAAATAAAGGTTGCTGACCCATATTCAGCATGCAGAGTTGTTGAAATCAATGCGGACAATTCAAAGCACAGAGTAGCACTTAACAGGACTTACCCTCAGCAGCATGAATTGGCAGGTTTCAACTGACTTCAATGGAGCCTTTGCCAGATTACATCAGCTGAAGATCTGGACCAGTGAGTAAAATGATGACAGTGGTCAATGTTTTGTATTAGATCATTGGCATTGGAGCTTTTCAAATGAATCTTGCTTGGTTCTTCTGACAGATAAAAGATTTAAGAAAGTCTACAATGTACACACAACATTTGTGTTCCAAACTGAGGAGAGAATGGGAATTATTTGATATATAACACTTACATTTCCATAGAAAAAAAAAAAAAAACAGGAATAAGGAACTGATAAAAATTCAACAAGCAACTATTTTTCTTCAATACCATGACCGCAATACAACAGATATAGTAAATTTAACTTTTGAATATTTGAAAACATGTGGAACAATTCCTGTAAAAGAAGTGTGCTTTATGTATGATTTGGTTGACTTTCATTTGCTGCATGGTGATCTTTTGAAATAATACCATTTGAAATGGCACCATTCATCTATAAAGATGACCAAAGACATCAGTATAGATGTTGCCTTGTAAGTATATGTTTTTTCATGTTCTCTAGAACACTTCTGTGAAAATGTTTCTGGAAAAAATTATTACATGCTATCATACACTGCAACCAGTCTGAAAGCTAAATTCTACTAGATAATCATAACAGTGTAAACACCCTGATGAAACAAAGCTGCCTTAGCATGTCAGAAGAGGGTAGTTTTATGGAAAATGAAGATTTTCTACCAGTGTGAGAAAGAACTGTTTAACCAAAGGCAGCAGATATCAAGTCTTTCTGAAAGGTCTTTGAATCTTTAGGCAGAGTTACACTTCACCTCATAAGACCACTTTGGGAAAACATATTGGAGCAAACTGAGTGGGTGGAGGACGTTTTCCTCTTTCAGACTGCCTGCCTGAGACGTCTGAAATTAAGCCCATGGAGTCTCTGTACCAACCTAATATTAATGGCCTACACCAACTGCCTATATATTCATTCTCTCTCCCTTAATTTTTATTCTCCCCAACAGCTGAAAAGTGTTTTCCAAGGATAAACAAAATAACCAGTTTGTGAATCACAAAAGGGTGAGTGATGAAAGCAAGAGGTTTTCTACAGCCAAGGTGGGAAATCTAGGCATCCACATGACATTGGGTGAGAATTTTGTCCACAGTAACTATGTAGTCAAGCCTTTCAGAGCTCACAGCTATTTCAGAATAATTTTCATTTCAGAAAATTGGGTATTAGACAGACAGGAGAGAATATATTTTTCTGTAAGGTTTCTTTTCCTTTGAAAAGACCTAGTCTAATTACTGTGAGCCACTTTCTTCATACCTTTTAGCTACTTCAAATCAACCTAACCAAAATATATATACCAAGACAACATAGAAAAATAAATAATCATAGAATCACAGAATGGTTTGGGTTGGAAGGGACCTTAAAGACCATCTAGTTCCAACTCCCCTGCCATGGGCAGGGACACCTTCCACTAGACCAGGTTGCTCAAAGACTCATCCAGCCTGGCCTTGAAGACATCCAGGGATGGGGCATCCACAGCTTCTCTGGGCAACCTGTTCCAGTGCTTCACAACTCTCTCCATGAAGAACATCTTCCTCATATCTAATCTAAACCTCCCCACTTTCAATTTAAACCCATTACTCCTTGTTTTGTCACTACAAGCCCTTGTAAAATTTCCCCCTCCCAGCTTTCTTGTAGGCCCCTTCAGGTACTGGAAGGCAGCAATAAAGTCTCCCTGGAGCCTTCTCTTCTCCAGGCTGAACAAGCCCAATTCTCTCAGCCTGTCCCCATAGCAGAGGTGCTCCAACCCTCTGAGCATCTTTGTGGCCTCCTCCGAACTCGTTCCAACTGGTCTATATCTTTCTTATGTTCAGGGCTCCAGAGTTTGACACAGTACTCCAGGTGGGGTCCCACAAGAACAGAGTACAGGGGCAGAATCCCCTCCCTCGACCTGCTGGCCACACTTCTCTGGATACAGCCCAGGATACGGTTGGCTTTCTGGGCTGCCAGCGCACACTGCCGGCTCATGTTCAGCTTTTCATCCACCAGTACCCCCAAGTCCTTCTCCTCAGGGCTGCTTTCTATCCGCCCTCCAACCAGCCTGTGCTTGTATTTGGGATTGCCCCAACCCAGGTGCAGGACCTTGCACTAGGCCTTGTTGAACTCCATGAGGTTGTCAGTGGCCCACCTCTCCAGCCTGTCAAGGTTCCTCTGGATGGCATCCCTTCCCTCCAGCATGTTGACCATGCCACACAGCTTGGTGTCATCAGCACAGTTGCTGAGGGTGCACTCAATTCCATTTACTGCTTCTGGGATGTTGTACTCTAATGGATAAGTCATAAACCTTTGCCTAACACCCTACTGTTTAGCTGAATATCTTCTGAAACAGCATATTCCCTTGAGTGCCATCAAAATGGGAGTTCTTGTGCTTGCATGACTTTGTGATACCAGAATGTATGATCCTTGATAAAATGACAGATACAGTGAAGCATACCTGCTAACAGCTGTAGAAGCTGAATATTGTAAAAAAAACGAAAAGCTCTGTGATGTCCAGTACAGGCATCTCATTTCTCCTCACTGAATTGCTGCCGAGATCAAGTTCTCTCCTCTCCACAAATTCTCTTGTCTATCTATCTCAACTGCATTTCACTGGGCACTAGCTGTCAAAGGCCAAGGAAACTGCCCCTGA
The DNA here is from genome assembly GCF_000690775.1 of Eurypyga helias. Taxonomy (NCBI): domain Eukaryota; kingdom Metazoa; phylum Chordata; class Aves; order Eurypygiformes; family Eurypygidae; genus Eurypyga; species Eurypyga helias. Next base: position 36,316 of record NW_010227482.1, on the reverse strand, counting down.
ATTGCATTAAATCTAGCATCTTTATCAGAAAGAATGATATAAAGTTGGCAAATGCCAACAACGTACTTGACAGAATTCACTTCTTCAGTTGAAAAGGATACTCAAATAACTACTGTAATTTCAAAGCTCTTGTTAAATTTTTAAAATTTTGCATAAATTCAAAACACTGGAAAAAATAGCCCTTCATTCTTCACCAGACATCTTCTAGCATTTTAATGAAATAATTTCTTTCCAATTCCTTGAAGAACTTAGAAGATAAAACATTCTCAAAAGAAAAAAAATTGGTTTAAATAAAACATAATGAAAGAAGAATTGTTACCAAAACTTGAGAACCACCTTTAGTTACAGCTGAGTTACAGAAAAAAAAATCTTTTGTCATAAGCGAATTTCAGGACATTATTTGAAGAAAAAGTACTGAAGAGTATTAAAATTATTAATTTACAAACTAAATCTTGCTAATGTACTACTGATGTTACCAATCAGTGAATGAGTCTGCTACACAGTCTGCTCTGGCAGGAGGTAAAGAGACAGGTGGGAGACTAAGGTCTTTAAGATGGCATTAGTGCCATCTTGAGAGAAGACACACACTTCTCTTCTTCAGCCACCCATTATGGAAAACTTTGAAAACCATCAGCTTAAATGCTGAGCAAAATGGGAAATCATATTCAACTGTTTTCTCTGAGATATTTAAATAGATGTGAAACAGCTCTTTGCATGGACCCCCATTACTTGAAAGTTACCTGTGGCATAATAATTGTGAATATGATAAGAAATAACTAGGATAAACCACAGATTTGTGAAAACTTATTGTATAGAACACTGTAGATAGTAATCTTCTCAATGTCTAGAACCTACCCATGGTTTGCTGGTTTATGTTTGTTTTGTTTTGTTTTGTTTTGTTTTAATCCACAGGATTTGATCAAAGAAATATAATAGCATTTGTCTTTCTTTCTTTCTTTTTTTTTTTTTAATTTACCAACCTTCACTTATATATCGTGATATAGAATAGAGGATATTCACAGTTCTAAAACAACAGCAGTCCACTTCTGCAGCTCAAGAGGGCTTTTCCTGCTTGTCATTTTAAAAGCTAATGAACTATTTCCAATAGTCACGAAATAGAGTTAGAACCAGTGCTATAACCAAAGCTACAAAACAGTCTTATTGATTTGAAAGAGGAAACAGTTGAAGGCATTAAAAGTGTACAACAACTCGTCTTCCCTGGTAATGTCTCATTTAATGATGCCAAACCAAGAATAACACTTATGCCAGACACATCCATCCCACTGATAATCCCCAGCAGTGCTCTAGCTACAATTTTGGATTTAAGTTTCTGGGAAAAAAAAAATCACAGTAGTCAGTCTGTAATGCTTTATTGCAGACATAAATGGTGCCTGCATAACAAAAGCATCACTATGTGAATGTAAATGATTCTGTTTTCTTTTGTCATCTCTAGTCAGATAATTTTAGCAAAACTTTGAATTGCTTTAAAAAATAATCCCTGAAGCAGAGTATTTAAAATATATTGACAATGTCTTATGGCTGTGAGAAAGATTCATTCTCTCTCATTCAGTCTGTAATACCGATTGACATCTGCACAGGAATATATGAGGAATCTGTTTATACATTTCATCAGCATTCTTTCAATAATCCACATTGCTATTGGACATCTGGAATCTAAAAATATAAATTGTGCATTTCTGAAAACCATCCCGGTGTCATCTACTAGAAAAAAGTTTGCTTATTTTTTAGCATGAATAACCTGCATCAAGGCACATGTTGCTGCCCTCTCCTGGGGCTCAGTTCTGCTTCTGCAGAATCTTCAGCGGTGAGTTTTCATCAGTTACAGTGTATATCTATCATTCCTTCCTGTCATGAGAGGGGTAACTTCATCCAAACTAACAGACACCAAGTACTTATACCATATACGTGTGAACTAGTCCCAAAGAGAAATCAAAGTGAAATATGCACTGGCACATCTAACCCTCTAGGGAAGCAATTGCACTTGAAAGTAGCTCCCTCAGTGCCTATTGTACAAGGTTATTATTTGAAAAAGTTTAGTTTTCTGGCTTTCAACAAGAGGGCTCTTTGAGGACACACACACACACACAAATTAAAAAAAAATCAGAAAATACTTTATTCAAAAGTATTTTTCAGAGTTTCCTTGAAATGTTATGTATGCTCATATATTTTGAGCATGGCAGTAATCTGTGTGGCGTTTCTTCTTTTTCAGAAGATTCAGAAAGCTGCACAGGAAAAGGTCACTATTGAAAGAGAGGTAAACAATCTATAAATGGGAACAGGCCTACATGAACAATGAGTGTCTGATCACTTTGCATTCAACCTACGTATTTAGGACACAGACCACCCTCTTCCTATACAAACACAGTCCTATACTGTGTTTGTATATGCAGGTAAACATCTGTTCAGAGAAAGCTTTTGTAACTTCATTTTCCATACACACAAAACTCAATAATCCTTGAAATTTAAACCCTTTTAGCAAAAGTTAAGGAAACAGTACTTTATAAGGGCTCAGAATTCATATTAAAAGACTTTTCTACTTTCTATTAAATACTAGCTGTAGACACTACAATACATAACAGAACAAGGGCTATGGATATTGTCACATTTTCTAAAAAAATAAAGTCTCAAGCCAGTTGCAGGGGATTTTTGAGGGTTCCATGATATTCTGCAGATGAACAGAATCCTATCCAACTGAAACAAGAAAGAAAAGTTTTCAAAATATTTTCTATTTTCCTGTTTTATGAATGTGACCATTGTGAATTTATAGTAGAGTTCATATTAAAAACTAATTTTTTTCTTAATTTTTTGGATTTAAGGATCCCCAAAAGTGGGAAGCATCAAGATAAAGTATAAACAAATTTAATCATTAATTAAACAGTATTCAGGTTTCATTTACTCAAAGGAAATGCCTTGTTTTTCAATTACCTTCATACAAGTTTTCCATCACTGTCACACAACTAAGCATAACTTTTCAAAATGACTGTGTGTTAAATAACAGCAAGTGGAACACACATAGGTAAAAAAAATGCAATAGGTTTAACCTTATAAAAGGACACTAGAACATTTTTATTCTCTCAGGCTGGAACAAAATATTTATTTATTAGCAGATTCAAGTGTAATCTTATTTTTCAATATTTGCAAATTGTTTCTCCATGACAGTGTAATTGCAGACATGTTTTTCTATTTCAGATCATGGCATCATTCTTCTGAAGATGTTTTAACACTGTTCTTTTACAGTCAGAATTGTAATGTTAAAATAAAACAAGAATTCCTTTTGCCTCATAACAAGTCTTTTCTTAGGTTTAATAATCTCAAATATTCTCTAGAAGTTACTTTTCTAGTCTGAGACCTGGGAAAAATAAAAATAAGAAATGAGAGCTGGATGTTGTATTTGATTTCTGTAGGTGCTGAATGTGCTCCACACATACTGGAAGACTCTTGCAGTCTGTGAACAATATATTTCATGAGATCTACTGCAGCCACACTAGTCATTAAAAAGATGAATAAAGGTACCAAGCAAATGTTAGGAATAGATAAGTGTACCTGGAGGTGATGGTTGACTTTTCCAGTTACTGAAACATTCTGAATATTTTTTTTTTTAATCTTGTATCATATCAAGAAGAAACAAAGGACTTACGAAGATTTTTAAAGAAAAAAAAGTCCTGGAAAACTAATTTAGAAGATACCTCAGTGCAGGAACAATTAGAGGGCTACATAAGACAGGGTAGAAGTACCTTTTCAGGTTCATCACATTCATTATTTAAAAACAAATGCACTCTCAAAGAAATATTCATGTTTAAGGACTTCTCACTTTTTGACTGAAAATTATAGAAATGTTTCTAACAGATTGCAGGTGTATCATCGGATTGATCCCTATGACAGATTGTATAGTCTGTTTAAAAATGCTGTTTCCTTTGTCTTTTGTGTATTTCAATAATGAATTTTCTCACTTTCCTTGGAAAACTTATCTACAAGTTACTAAATCTCAGCTTTGCTAGGTATAACTGATGACTCTGCAAGATACAGATTTATTACTTTTAAAATGTATATATTTACATTGTTTCCTCTTGTCTGGAAAATGAACCACAAATGCACTTCATGTATCAGCAAATTATTCTTGTGGGCTTTATATATAAATATAAATTTATTTACTTATTTATTTATACATATATACATGTATGCACACACACAGAGCCAGTGTTTTGCTTAGTAGCTTGAAGTAATTGATTTAGTTGAGATTATGTTAAGTTTCTTCAGTTTAACTTGGCAAACTTTTTTATTAAAATAATTAAAGATGTGCTTAATCTGTAATGATAGTTAAAAAAACTTTGAATGTGAAGAATTATAATAATTTCCCAACTGTTTCACAGTTTATTTTTATTAAGTAATCGTTCAGATTGCTGTCCAAGGTCAAATCCATAGGATTTCCAGATATTCTTCTTGTTTTTAAGGGCAATTCTTTAGGGTTACTATTTTTCAGTGGTAGGCTTTTACAAAAGCGAATAAAGGAAGGGCATATAGGAGAGGGAAGGAGAGCAAGAGAGAGAGAAGAAAGAAAGAAAGAAAGAAAGAAAGAAAGAAAGAAAGAAAGAAAGAAAGAAAGAAAGAAAGAAAGAAAGAAAGAAAGAAAGAAAGAAAGAAAGAAAGAAAGAAAGAAAGAAAGAAAGAAAGAAAGAAAGAAAGAAAGAAAGAAAGAAAGAAAGAAAGAAAGAAAGAAAGAAAGAAAGAAAGAAAGAAAGAAAGAAAGAAAGAAAGAAAGAAAGAAAGAAAGAAAGAAAGAAAGAAAGAAAGAAAGAAAGAAAGAAAGAAAGAAAGAAAGAAAGAAAGAAAGAAAGAAAGAAAGAAAGAAAGAAAGAAAAAGAAAGAGAGAAAGAAAGAAAATAAATAAATAAATAGATACTGGGAGTGGCATCAACCACAGATGAAAATATAAGCACTTCATATTTCTAAATACTGATATTTATAGATGAAAATATAAACACTAATATAACAGGAGTTCTAAATAGTATAGGGAATAGAGAAATTTAATATTTTCTGAATATTTTGTTCTCAGAATAATATTGATCCTTTGAGAATTATTTTTCTTGAAGTTGAGTGTACACCAAAAGATTTAAACTGCTTTGTCCTGTCCTGCTGAGATTCATGTCTGTGCAAAGGCGATTGAGAAAGGCTTAAAAAATTGTATTTGGAAATCATATCAACTATGTTTTTACCGGAGGCAATCTATAACTGCTGCAGAGGTGGGGAGAATCACAAAACATCTCTTTGTTTTCTGTCCAAAAACGTATTCTATCACTTGCAGAAATCCTCCCAAATACAAAGGAAGCTGACAATTGCGTATTTATGGCCTCAGTACAGAAATATATATGTAGTTAGAAGTAAGTTGATAGGTGAGAAGTTACGGGATCTTCTACCCAGCATCAAATAGCAACAAGATCTTGTATCTTAGTACTAACCTTAGAATACTGTGTCAAATCTTTCTTAATTTATTTTATAGTCTTAGAGCATTATGCAAGTATTTTCTAAAGATGAAAGTTGAGTTTACTACTGCTGAAGTTTTTGTAGCCAAAAAATTTATGTGTTACAGGCAAAAATAAGGTACTGCAGGAGTTTTTGTAGCCAAAAAATGTGTTATAGAGCTTTAAATGTGCCTTTTTTTTTCCTAGAAAATTAGGGTTTTGCTTGAAACCTATGTCTGCAATAAATGTATGTTTCTTCTATAATTTTATTTCGGCCTCTGTATTTCACTGTTTAGTGGAACTATTGAACAAAAATCAACACTAAAAAAAGAAGAAAGGTCAAAACAAACAGGGAAAAGAGGTCATGATGAAAGAGAAAAAGGAAAGGAAATTATTAGAAGTATGTGTGGTCTTTACAAGGAGAAGCTGTGTTTTTGTAGCTCACAGGCTAGAACACAAAGCGAACAGAAATCTCTAATCTCTGTTCCTTGGACTGTTCATGCACTGAGGTGCTTGAGAAAGCAAATAAAGTCTAGATGGGGGATATTCAGTGAGTAGTAGTCTTATTCCTCTCTGCTTGTTCTCCATCTGGGTCTATCAGTCTCATATTCTTGGCTGAAGAACTACCCAGCGTTGGTCTGAATGATGTAAGGTACCCACCCTCTTCCTGGACACAGACTGGGGTGTTTTGGTGTTTACTGCAAGTTCAAGATTCTGGTGGAGATCAAGAACTTCCAGAGTGCAGTTTATCTTATTCTCATGTAAACAGAAAATAAGAATGTCCATTTCTTGTCCATTTTCTTACTATAGATAGCAAAGGGAGCCTAGAATAACTAGCTAAGATTTTGGCAGCTAACATTAGGATGGATGGAACTCATAAGCCTTAAAAATTTCCTGCTGCCGTGACTGGCTTTTAAGATATGTCAAATTTTACTTGAGCTAGATCATACTTTTTAAGCCTTTTATGACCTGCTGGCTTTCTGTTCTAGTTGTACAGCATTTGTCAGTATTATTAAAACTGGTCAGAGCTTGTTGAAATCCTTCTTTTTTTTATTTTTGTCCCTGTTATAAATCATACAAAATCTGTATTTTTAGTGAAAAAAATATATTTTAGTAGATTTTAGAGAGTAACAGGGTATAATTAAAACCTTCAGGAAACATTTAAAAGTTAAACAATATAAGTATTTTATAAGATAAAACCTGGACAATTAATCCCTTTGGGGTATATCATTCACACAAAACCTTCTGTTCCAAATTAAACTATCCTTCATCAGTATTAATTAGGTAGTAACTGCACACAAGAATACATTAGAAGATCAAAAGAGCTATTGGTCTTTCTGACAGCACATAGAGAATAAACCTGCTGGTGGTCTAAAGCAGAAAGCTTTATTTAAGCAGTTAAGAATGCTTTCTTTAGTCTGTCCATTTGTGCTATTTCTATGTTCCCTCTTCCCTCATTACCAAGGCATCAGACTGCTTCAAATCCTCCATACATTTATTCAGTCAGCATGGTTGTGAGGTAGGAAACTCAGAGGAGCAATTAAAGGAGGCTTAGAGTGCTATATTAAAGGTATGTAGGAAGCTAAAGATGAAGGTAAGTGCCTAGTGGGATTTTGAAAACCACTTATGGGTTAGAATTACAGAAGGACTTTGTCTGAGAGACTAGATGTCTAGCTGTTATTTTAGGTACTGCTAGCCAAAAGCAACTTGAAAGCACTCTGTTCTTTCAAGTTTTTTAAAGTGGATACTACTTATTTTTCTCTGCTTTTCTCTTCTCTTTCTTTGTTCTGCTTTCCTCCCATTTTGCCTTGCCTTGCCTCGCCTTCCCATCCCTTCCCAAGCAGTTTCATTACTCCCCTCCCTGTCCACCTCTAGCCATTTCTTCATATGGAAGAGCCTGACCACTTGTTCATCATCAGCAGCACTTCAGTAAAGTGACTTTGCAGTGCTCTTCCATGAGTCTAGTAAGTGTACAGGGTCATAGCCGTGGTGCTGACACTAAACCTTGCACAAAATGCTCATCCAACATAAATCTGATCTAGATCTGATACTGAGTGCCTCAGAACAATCTCATTCTTAAAACTCCTGAGGTTTCACATACCTTTGTTATCAGACATAGTTAAGATTCCTCAAATTGTCTAAACTTTGGTTAGTTTGTTCAACCTTCTTGATATATTTTCTGTTTATAGTTGTATATTTGCTTCAGGAAAATGCTGTTGTTCATAATCTCTCACAGGTACAAATGAAGAGTAAAAATAATGCAAATATTTAAATAGCATAAAGGCATGAGGATGTGGATTATTTAAACTTTTTCATTATAATATTTCTATCAACTGGTTTTCCCTGTTC
>NW_010227482.1:0-28459 GCF_000690775.1 Eurypyga helias | reverse complement strand
TTTTTTTTTTTTTTTAAATCCTTGTCTGACTGCTTGGAATTGGATGGATTTGGATAACAGCTTAATTTAGGTGATAACCAAATTGTTAATGCCATTGTGAATTCTCTGAGCAGCTCATGATGCTTTTGAATTAAAAAACTGATCACAGTCAGGAAATTAATGTTAATTTAAGAAATGTAAAGACAGATTCTTAAAGTTCAAATGCAGTCTTAATTCCCATGATTAAGATGATGATTAACCAGTATGTCTAGCTGAAAATTCTCCAAGAAAAACCTATACAAATTTAATATTACAAGTATTACACTAAAAAAGTGAATATTTTTTTCTGGAATCTAAACTAATGGAAATAAAATTAATAGTATTCATTTTTTTATGCAGAATTACTGGATATATATACATCCCATGAAAGTTGTTAAACTGAGAGAAAATTTGTTGGTAATTATGGATGTTACACACAAAAAGTGGTCTTACTTAAAGAACTCTAATAAGGGTGCAAAATCAAATGCTCAGAGTTAGGGAAAGCTTTAACCAAGCTTGCTGTGTAACATTTTCTTAAGTAGTGTAAGTATATAAGAATTCATTAGACAATTCCATTCCATGATAACTCTTAATTTTTGAAGGTATGTAGTAATAATAAATTATACAAGTCTAACAAAAATTCTGCTGTAATAAATTATGTTGATGTGGTCAGCTGCTTGTTTTTCTGTTTACTTTTTTTTATGTTTGTTCCCCACCCCAATATAACATTGGAGTTTAATAGCTTAACAAAACAAAATGTAGGGGAATTCTTCAGGTAAAAACTCAGGCTTCGCTCGAGGTTGAAAAATGCCATTAATAAACACAGCCTATGTAAGAGAAGTTATCTTTAAGACTTTTGGGTTTTTTTACATATGTCTAAATTGTATTTATTTTGCCAAGAATGAACAGTTACATATCCCTTATAAGGTATTCAGTTTGATTAATGTTTTTTTTTTTCTCACACCCTTCCTCTCAAAACAATCTTAAAAAAAACCCCAAAACAACACAACTCTGAAGACATGAAATGGATTTCAAAAGTAGTCAGAATGGAAAAAACCTAATTCTGTCTCCTTGGGAATAATTTCTCTTCTTGCCATTAAGAAACATGCAAGTACAATCTTGAAAACATAAAGGTTTAGGTGTACCAAAAATGTCTTCAGCTAGGAAAAGGGACTGTAAAGTTTATGATTAACAATTTTACATCATGTCATATCACTGTCGTGTTACATTGTGATTTGTTATGGTAAAAGAAAAGTCTCATACAATTACCAACTTTCAAATCATATTAAAGAATACCAGCTATCTCAACATGGTGCAAGACTAATAAGATATGATAGAAAGCTCCTGTTATATAAGACTCTCATATCACATCATCCCAACAATGCCACTACTTCATGTTCTGTTCGCACTCAACACTGCCATTCAGTATTCATTTTTATTATGTTTTCCTATTGCATGGGGAAATAAACCTGTCAAACTATGAATAATCTGACTTTCCAGCAAGCAGTCTTTTAGACTATCATGGTCTACATACCCACAGACACAAGAATTTGAGATAAAGGAACTTGATGATCGCAAAATCCATCCTCTGTCAACCTGTCGTTTTATATTTTATACTCAAAACCTTGCTTTACAACCAAAGTTCCCTTTTGTCAGCAAGGGCAAATCTGGTGTCTCAGAAACAATTTTTAACAAGTATGATGTAGGAGGTAAAGAGGAAACACTCCAGAGAAGGAAGGATCTGGTTTAAGTCTTTCATATTACGTCCCACCTTCTGAGGCATTTGTATGAAGCCAGAATGTTCCAATTCAAATACGTTCTTAAATGTAACCACGTATTATTAGGATATGATGACTCCTATGGTGATGCCATTATCATCTTTTAGGTAAAAATTCCAATCTAAAACCAATTCATAACTTAAAGGAGACATGGGTTCCATAGTCTACGATCAATGTGTTCTTATGTGCAAAAAGGAAAAACATCTTACAGACATTGCTATTACTATAACTGAAATCTTAACAGTCTAATCAAATTATTAATTCACATGTAATTATGCAGTCCACACAGTAATTCAGTCTGACAAAACATTATAAAACAAAGCTTTGTTGAGGCAGTAGGAAAGATGAACAAAAGCATGCCCCTATGGTGACTAACACAAGCATTGAGATCAAACGTGGCGTCATAAGCAAGGCCAGCGGACAACCAGGGATACTCAGTGCCTGGGACATCTGTCAGCAACAGCCAGTCGTACGCATGCATTTTGAATGTGTGTAGGAGTCATGGCACCCCTTGGCTCGAGTAATGGTAGTGTGATTTGAGAGGATCATATCTTACACGAATAATACGGGCAGTAACCTGCTGTCATAGTTTAAACCCAGCACACCTGCCCACACTGCTGATGCTGGTAAGGAGACGGGGTGTTGGCAGTCTGTCTATCCTGCCAGTACTGGTCAAGAATAGTGTGTCAGCAGCCAGTCAATGCTGCCGATAGTAGTCAAGGGACAGGTATCAGGAGTCATGGTGTCAAATTATTACAAGAAAAAAGAAAAACTAAAACAACACCAAAATCTATTACAGAAAAAAAAGAAGAAAGTGGTACTGAGGTATGGGAGGCACTCAGTAGTGGTTATAATACAGTCATAGAGGAATTTCTATTGTGAAACTTGCTTAATATTTGAGTAGCAATACCTTCTGCCCATCCTGACCAGTTCACTTGAGAGCAGAATGGACATGATTCAAGAAATATGGTTGCAGAAAAAAAACAATGTCAGCTAAATGGTATAATTCTTCCTGGGAACTGGACGTTTTCTGGAAGAAAAAGAATCAGGGCAAGTGGGTCATGCAGCCTGCAGAAGAGAACAGGAATATAGTCAAGACAACATGTCTCACTTAAGTTTGTGCCTCTTGTAGCTCTGTTGCCATTGCTACTACCAGGACATGACAGAATCTGCAAGACCTTAGGACTGAAGTTTTCCAGTCTTACTTTGTCTAAACTTTTCTTGCTCTCTATGGAGCTTTACTTTCTGTTGGCTTTTATTTGATTCATTGTTTGGTTTGTGGTTTGTTTGTTTGGAGTTTTTTTCTTTTTTTTTTTCCTAATGGCTATGTTTAAGATCAAGTTTTAAATGCACTCTAGAAAACATATACAGGTGAACCCTGTGGAATCCTCCAAAAAAAAAAAAGAGAGAAAGGAAAGGAGGAAGAAGAAACTGTTGAAGAAATTAGAAAACTCACCTGCTTCAACCATCCTTATTCTTGCCAGGGAAGACTGTCACTGTCAGTCTCAGCATTGTAACGAGCATATGAAGGGTGAGCATAACACCAGAAAAAGGTGTAGATACTAAGAATGTGTGTGTACAGTCTTAACTGCTTTATTATTATTATTATTATTATTTTTAATAACATTCTTTTCTTTAGGATACTAACTTATTTATATGTTTCTTTATTCTAATAATTAAATCTGGACTAATGGTTGTTCTTTGAATAGACTTCTGAGATTTCAATTATAGTAATAATAAATTCTTGGCTTTACTTTTAAGGTGTGTCCCTTTTGTCCTTGTGGCTCTACTTACTAGTCTGCTGAGAGTTTTTTATGATAAATTTAATTCAATATTTTAACTATTCCTTAGTATGTATAATACGTACTTTTATTTGTTTCTTCTTGGATTCTTCCTCTGTTCCTTTCTTCTTCAACAGAAGAAATTAATCAGCCTTACAAAAACATTAAATTGAACATTATCAGTTTATGATTCTCAGACTGTAAGCATTTACAGCACCATCTCCCATGTCTACTAGATATTTACCTTGTACTTAAAATGTTTTGCATCTTCAGATGTGTAGTTCTGTTATTAAAAGATATTCTTTTCATCTTGTGCATATATAATCCAGAGCCTCATTCAAAAAATCACAGACCTTTCTGCTGATCTCCTTGGGAATCAATAAATGTCATATGCATTTCTGAATGATGACAAGAGCTGACACAGCTAAATGTATTTGAATAATTAATTAAATGTTTTGAAAAAATGTGACAGATAATGCCTTTACATATATTAACTGTGTAATGTTGTAGCTTTTTTATTCAGGGTGCTTGCCACTTCATACTGTTGCCATTACAATGTTAAGAAATGTAAGTTAATTTTCCATCGTTAAAGGCTCATAAAACCATGCAATTTTTTTGTTTGATTTCTTGCCATGTTCCTTCCCGAGTGATCACCTCATTAAGATTCTTGCTGCAGTTTATAATCATAAAGTCATTCTTAATTCTACATTTTCCTTTAAAGCTGCCCCTGAGAAACTGTCACTGCAATATCTTTGAAACATTTCTCATCTATCAAATTGATTATTGCTGCAGGATGATGGAAGTGAGATACATAGTTTTGCTATTTCCTTGTTGGATTTAGGTTTTTTCTTCTGCTTATTTTGATTTTGGCAGCTATTTATTTAATGGCTTTAAATCTCATTCATCATGCATTTGTTGTTTAATAGGGTGTGAACCAGTTCTGGGACCACCTATCACAATTTGGCTGTGTTAGGTGGCTGATGATGAATAAATAGCTTGAAAGAAATGTCATTTGACTTCAGACTGTATCTGTTAGAAATTTTTTGCTACTATTTACATACTTGCTGTAAAAAGGAAGGAAGAAAATGTAACTGACAAAAAAAGACAGAAATCAAAAGAAATTTTAGTTCTTGCTGATTCTTCACAATTGCCCAACATTGCTGAATTGCCTTTTATTGTAAATGTAATAGTCACTTACATGTAGAAAAATACTTATTACCCTTTCCATATGAAAAAGATTCAGAATCTGTCTATAAATTAAAGGGGTTTCTTGCTGAGGCTTTAACTGTAGAAACCTGGTTTTTACAATCCTAAATTACATCTACACCTTGTCTATAGCTGATAAATTTCTCTAAATAGCTGCTTGTCTGCATGCAAGCAATCAGGCATGTTTTTCAGTACAGAAAATGCTCAGACCATTCTGTTTTATTATTCACTAATGCTCCAACAAACATCAGAGTCTTCCTAGTCAATTGACCCAGTGACTTCTGTTACTGAGCTATATATCTACAAAATTAAATGCAAAAATTTGTCTCCCTTCCACAGTGTTAGACTGAAGCTGTCAGACATTTATAGCACTCACCCAAACACCCGGGCCTCTTATCTGAAGATATCTAGATGGCAGAGGCTCATTGGTTCTCCAGAATATTGTATTCCCTATTAAGTGAAAGAACTGTACTTACAGTGAAAACAATTTGACCTTGATCATATGATCAAAGACAAAAGTGGTTTGAAGGGGATATCTGGAGGTCATCTAGTCCAAGGTCCTGTTCAACACTTTCAAGTTCAATCAGGACCTTGAGCAGTTCAGTTCTGAAAAACTCTGAAAAAAAGTATTTAACATCTTCTCTGGGAAACCTGTTCCAGTGTTTAGCCACCCTCACCAGGAAGAGTGGTTCTCTTCTGCATGTCCAATATGAATTTCCCTTTTTGCAAATTGAATCACATCTCTTGCTCTTTCTTTGAGAAAATACATTTCTCAAAAGACTATGCTATATAAAACACTTGGACTGTGGTGAGAAACATCAGTTAGACTCCCCTGGTGCTTTCTCACTTTCAGCCTAAACAAATCATAGAATCATAGAATCCCAGACTGGTTTGGGTTGGAAGGGACCTTAAAGACCATCTAGTTCCAACCCCCCTGCCATGGGCAGGGACACCTTCCGCTAGACCAGCTTCCTCAAAGCCTCATCCAGCCTGGCTTTGAACACTTCCAGGGATGAGGCATCCACAGCTTCTCTGGGCAACCTGTTCCAGTGCCTCACCACCCTCTCTGGGAAGAACTTCTTCCTGATATCTAATGTAAACCTCCCCACTTTCAATTTAACCCCATTACCCCTTGCCCTGTCACTACAGGCCCTTGCAAAAAGAAGGTGATATATGTCATATGTCCACTCACAGTCCCCCAACCATCTTAGCAGACCTCTGCCAGATTATCTCTATTTGGAAAAAATATTTTTTGTACTGTGGACTCAAAACCAGAGGCGTCCAATGTTCCCAGTGCAGCCTCACCAGTGCTGAGAATGGGGGATAATAATTTTCTTCAATATACTGGCTTCACACTTGTAGCCCTATATACAGACTGGTATGCAGTTAACCCTCATCACTGTTGACCCATTTCCGTGCTGTCCTCTGGAAACCCCAGGTCTGTTTCTACAACGCTGTTTTATCCAGGCAATCCTTAGCTTATACAGATGCATGGTTTCTGGTGTCTCAGATGCATAACTTTGATTTTGTCTTTGTTGAGCTTCATGAGTATTTTGTAGGCCCATTTACGCAGCCTGCCAAAGTATCTCTGAATGGCAGTGCTGTCCTCAGCATATCCCTGTATGTTTTTTCTCCAGCTTGCAGAGGGTTCTTTCTGGTCTGTCGCCCTGATCACTGATGATGCCTTTGAACAGTATCAGTCCTTTATTTTCACTTGAGGAATTCTTCTTGTAACAAATGACAGCTCGACTTTTCACTGTTGACCCCTACCTTTTCAGCTTCCAATGAGTTTTTCTCTCAACAAATCCATGTCATGAACTTCACAAGGGTGTTATGGGCAGATCACCTCAAAGTCTGGCTAAAGCCAAAGTAAACAAAACTCCACTGCTCTTCCTCACCCGGAGAGGCAGTTACTTTGACTGTCAAGAAGCAGCCAGACTTAGGCTGCCTCACAGAGGAGAACGAGCTGGGAGCCAAAGGCATCCACAGTGGTGGCAGGGCAGTGCTGCCACTGACAAGGCACCATACCTGGGCGGGGGCATTGCCCAGTGGTGGTCTGCCATTGCTCAGTAATTATCGAACTGGACAAAGCGAGGAGTTGGGTCCAGAGCCCGGAGATCACCTGGCAGTCATTGACAGGGGAAGTCTGAGAACCAGCTAAGGAGTCAAGTAAGCAGGTCAGGGTAAGGGTCAGTGAGGCACCCCGTGGAAAAATGTATACCTGCAATGTAGCTTAGGGAAGGAACAAAGGATAGGGCCTAAGCTTAAGTACAACTCCAATGCAAAGTGGGAAGCATCACCCAGCTCTCTCTGCCCTGCCCCTTCCAATCTGGGTGATTTTATGACCCTCAGTGGGGTTGTCACAAAGCATGGGCATCCAGACATGGCTATCCAGACATAAGCTAACCGTAAGCCTAAAAATTGCCGGCTGCAGTTTCCTGCCCCAGCCCCCCGGGTTCTGGCTAGGAAAGCTGGGGAGGGAGCAATGTTGTTGCAGTGCCGTGCTCCTCTTGTCAGGCCTTTGCAATCCCAATTATCCCAGGACCTGTGGGATTTATGGTTCTTCAGACCCTAACCCTAACCCTGACCGTAACACTAATAATTGCTGATTGCCATTTCGTGCCCTGGACCCCATGGGTTCTCGCTATGAAAGTTGGGAAGGGAGCAATGTCGGTGCACTGCCATGCTCCTCTTGGCAGGCCTTTTCAATCCCAGTTATCCCAGGACCTGTGGGATTTATGGTTTTCCAGACCCTAACCCTAATAACTACTGAATGTCGGTCCCGGCCCCAGCACTCCCCAGGGTTCTGGTTATGAAAGCTGGGAAGGGACCAGTGTTGGTGCAGTGCTGTACTCCTCTTGGCAGGTCTTTGCAATCCCAATTATCCCAGGACCTGTGGGGTTTCTGGTTCTCCGGAACCTAACCCTAACCTTAACCCTAATAATTGCCGATTGCAGTTTCTGGTCCCAGTCTCCCTGGGTTCTGACTAGGGAGCAGGAGCAGGGACATAAATTCAAAATGACCACAGCAGAGAAAATCCAAAGCTGCATTTTCAGAGATATTGGTGTGATGGACTGGTATTGTTCTCTAGGAGACCACTGGTTCTTAGGGAACATAAGCTTCTGTGGAAAATTGCAAAGCTTATTTTATTGATGACATCACTGTGCACAACTATTTATTAGAGCTCCCTTGTTCGATGCAGGCATGCTCATGTGTGGTTCACGTTATTTGAACAACTGTTAGGATTAAAGAGCTAGGAGAGTAGTAAACTTCCTTTCATATGCTGACAGTACTTCTGCAGCAAGGGCTATCAATGTCTGATTTTTAAGGGGAAGAGAACCATAAATTATATCATGCCACTGCCTCTTCAATGCAAAAATGAAGTCAAGTGCTTAATCAAGATACTCAGTAGTTTGGTGGCTTAAAACCTCAGCTTTCTTACAAATAAATAAATAAATTAATGCCTCAAATACACGCAGGGTAAAACTCAAAGAGGATATGCTTTAAGCTGACTAATTTTGAGATGTCTTTGCATGAGCCTGTATGACAAGACCCAAAAATCTGGGAGAAAGATTATGCAGAGTAGCAGTAAGGACCTTATTCTACAAAACATTTCAGGTTGTTCAACAGTGCCTGTGGTTCCAGTAACCCTGGTGTGCCTCTTTTTTTCTGTTGTAACTGCTTTATTGTTATGTCTCAGTTTTCTGTTTGTCTTAACCCAGTTCCAGTAACATCTTGATCAAATGTCCTTCTGGAAGAACAAAGACTTCTTATGACTCAGTCTCAGACTTTGGAGAAGCACAGATAGAAAGAACGTGACTCTGAAAAGTCATTAATCACAGAGAGAAGTGGATTGAGGCAATTGGAGGGAAACTCTTGTGTATAACTTCTTGCATTTCATCTCTCCATTGAAACCAACCTCACACTGCTTCTTCAGTAACTGTCATTCCATTAGTGTCAAATGGGGCTTCAAGGTCAGTGTCTTACTGTTAATTAGGATCCAAAAGTGTCCTACATGTGTGCAAAAGGTATTGTGTACCAAACTTTTTATGAAATAGAACACAGAGTAGTTAGAACATGAGAAGTAGGGTTATTGGGCCAGAGGAAATAAAATCAAAGCCTGAATTTTCTTTCTGGCTTCTTTTATTAAATAAGCCTGATGGTAAGGAAACAAAAAAAAAAAAAAAAAAAGGCCAGGTAGGATGGCACTGGGGTTCGAATTTTGTCCCTATTATAACTTTATTCTGTAGAGTTTTGCTTCGTCTTTCTGGATTCATACCTTGCCCAGTAAGAGGATTGATACTTAAGACCTTCATCACTATGGGAAGGCCAAGCTAGCTAGCTGGAATATTTATAAAGAACAAAGGGTCAAATTTTCTGCTGACGTAGCATGACTGACTGTTGAGAGTTGGCCTCCAAAATGCATATCTCCCTGCATTTTCTTGCAATATTGATAGAGGATTGTGATGTAAAATGTAGAAGTGGCAATATCAAATGACTTAATTTGTCAATTATTTATTGCTGTGGGTTGTCTTTGACAGCAGACAGGGAATATATGGAATTAGTATAGGGAGCAGATGCATCCCCTGCCTGAAGTTATTTTCCATGATACATTTTACTGGAATTCACATCAGAGCCATCACAATAGTAATCCATAACACACAATGTGCTGCTGGTGAAGCCCATGCCTGAAGGCTGCATCAATAGCTTGTTACATGAGCTTTTGGTGCTCACTCACCCTGCTAGTGTGAAAATGAGAACTGTGGGGTGAATCCTAATAGCTTCTGTCAGGCCTCTTAGGACGAATGTTTGTATGACTGCATTGACTTCTCATTTATCCTTGCTATCACTACCTATTCATCTCCTTCTTGGCTTTGAAGGTGAAATCCCTTATTCTACTTCATCAGAGCTGACAGCAGCACCCAAGCTTTCTCTCCTGTGTTACAAAACTCTCCTTTCCAGAACACGGAAAAATTATTTTCTCAGGAAAAACATAAACCAAAACAAACCTGACTTTTTGTCTAGGAATGTCATTAACACACAGTGGTTTCCAAGCTGATAAGGTATTTAATCCTTTGTCTTTTCTTCTTATTTGACACAGACATAAAGGTTCACCATGTTCACTTTCTCTGAAAAATTTACAATGGAAGAGAAATTACTGCTGATTGATAGATTCTTTCTTATTTATTCAAGGCTAAAGCAAGATCATTGCATTGGTGTATATTTTTACAAAGTTTGGACTATACACATTTTTAAGAAATGTTCTATTTCTAGGAAGAACTAAGGCATGCCTAACAGCCTATAGGATACAGGTAATCAGATTGGTTAGAAACCATAGTTCACTTTTGCCCTTTGACTCTACGAATTAATGTATTCTAGGAGGAACTGCTTACATTTCTGAGGCACGGAGTCGTCTTCATATCCTTTGTAAAGCTGGATATTTGAGTGTGGGACATACAGTGTGCACCCTTCCCAAACTCCACATGTAAGTCATCTTGGCTGAAAATTTTTGATGAGTTTCTATGTTGCTCTTAACAGTAGTATGAGTGAGTAACAAATGGCTTGACCTACCTGTATTGACTTATACCTTCTGTTAATGATAGAAAGTAACAGAAAATATTACTTAATTTCCTGCCTAGGTTTATTTGTAACAACTTTCTTGCACCAGAGATGCTTGCATCTAATGCAATTGGTAGATGAAATCTATTTAGAAGGAAAATAAACCCAAACTTCTTTCATTTTAAGGTTTCTACAAAGTGACTAATATCAATATATTATTGTGGTGGGTTGACCATGGCTGGAGGTCAGATGCCCACCAAAGCCATTCTATCACCTCCTTCCTCAGTTGGACAGCAGAGAGAAAATATAACAAAATCTCATGGGCCAAGATGAAGACAGAGAGATCATTTGGAAGTTACTGTCACAGGAAAAACAGACTCAGCTTAGGAAAAATTAATCAAATATATTGGTAATCAAATCAGAGTAGAAGAGAACCAAAACCACATCTTAAAACATCTTCCCCTCACCTCTCCCTTCTTCCCAGGCTCAGCTTTGCTCCCAATATCTCTACCTCCTCCACAATGAGCAATGCAGGGGGATGGAGAATGGGTTTTGTGGTCAGTTCATCACATGTTTCTGCTGCTTCTACCTCCATAGGGGGAGGACTTTTCATACTCTGTCCCTGATACAGTGTGGGATCCCTCTCTTTGGAGACAGTCCTCCACAAACTTCTTAAATTTA
Organism: Eurypyga helias; assembly: GCF_000690775.1. Lineage (NCBI taxonomy): Eukaryota > Metazoa > Chordata > Aves > Eurypygiformes > Eurypygidae > Eurypyga > Eurypyga helias. Next base: position 17,436 of record NW_010227482.1, on the reverse strand, counting down.
CATCCTTCCTAAGGGTTGCAGTTTTCTTCTCTAACTGCTCCAGTGTGGGTCTGTTCCATGGTGTGCAGGCCTTCAGGAGCAGCCTGGTCCAGCACAGGCTTACCACGGAGTCATGGGCTTCTCTGGACACATCTGCCTGCTCTGGTGTGGGGCTCTCTCTGGGCTACAGGTGAGTCTCTGCTCCCCCGTGACCCTCCATGGCTGCAGGGGCACAGCCTGCCCTCTCACCACAGGCTACAGGGGAACCTCTGCTCCAGCCCACCTCCTTCCCACCTTTCCCCAATGACTTGGGTCTCTGCCTGGTGGGCGCTCTCTAATATCCTACTACTCTCTCCTACTCCTCTTTCCACTTCATTTCTGATTCTGCTGCTGATTCTCTTTTTGTGTTTTCCCTTCATAAGTATGGCAATTCCAGAGGCACTGACTGGCTGGGCTGTGGCAAGATGTGGGTCTGACTTGGATCTGGAGGATCTTCTAGCAACTTCTCACAGGAGGCATCCTTGTGGCCCCTCCCCTCCTACCAATCCCCACCACTACAAAAACCCAAGAACTCCCCAACTGCTAAAACCTTGCCACACAAACCCAATACAATTACAAATACTATGAAAGGCAATACAATAACAATAAAAAGCTTCCTAACATTTTTTAGCACAATGAAGAAGCTTGTGGAAAATCTTCACCAAATAGATTCTTCATGGTGATTCCACTGCAAAATATAGGCCCGTATATTCTGGATATAATCATGACCAAAGAGTTCAGTTTTGTGTTAACAAATTAGTAGTGCAAGTTTACATGTTACTACATTTACCACCAGCAATGGTGGTATACATTTTACAGCAATCACATATTCTCAGTCCATTGAGCCAGCAAAAAGTTCTCACATAATAGAAGTTTATTGAATGCAAAACTTCTAGAAGCTATTCCAACAGAAAATGATAGAATACCCTTACTGACACACACTATATACTTAGAAGTGTACAAAGACAACTCTCTCTTGTATTCCTTAAGGTTCACAGTTCTTCAAAGGAGAAAGGAAGAGAGAAGCAGTCAACTGTGACTTGAGTCTGAATTTCCCTACTCCTAGACTTCAGATTTGACTATTGTAATGTTTAAAACAGACAGTACTTTACATATTTCTAACTAGCTGTCCTTCATGGCTGTTTATGAGATTGTGGTGCTGGAAAATGCATAAATTTTTAGAAGCTGGTTCGGAAAGCTTATTCCATGGCCTTAATCATGCAAATGACAAGAATATATGATGAAAACTGTAACTTTTAAGCTAAAAATAGCAGAAACACAGACCATAAGACTATCAGTAATAAAATACATTTTTTTAAATTTTTGATTAAAAATGTTGGAATATGGACACCTTTCAGGTAGTAACTTTGCAACTGCAGATGCAATCTGACACTACAGTTAGAAATTTTTACATTCACTTTTCCATCTGAATAACTAACATATGATTATAAGTAATATGTTATTCCTAAAATAGTATCGAGTCATAGGAATGTAAGGTTTGAGGTAGGAAAGACCTGTTACAGTATTTATGACACTTTATTGCTACAGCAATAATTTTTTTCTACAGAAATCTTAATTTTTTCTGTTTAATACAGAATTAAAAGTCTTCTCTTCCACATACCACCAAGCACTATCTGGAGATAACATTTGTTTTTCAGATTACAAATTTCTTTCCTTAGCTTTATCCTTTAATAGTTCTTTACACCTGTGGATGTTAATAATCATTTCTTTGTCCAGGTGTCAGATTATAACTATGTTCCTCTTTTGCCTTTACTTAAAAAACACAAGATATATTTAGGCTTAATTTCGTAAAGGAGCTTTTGAAAGATCAATGTCCATATCCACTCATCCTCGAAAGATTAATGACACTTGGTTAGAGCGCATCCAGTGTTTGTTCTCTACCTTTCAGGAAATTCTTCCAGCATATCTAATCCATTTTAAAATTTCTCACTGAACTAATTATCTTTCAGCAACATGTAATATGCAGTTACAGTGATATTCCATGTTCATATGAATCATTATCTTCTTATCTATTATCTCCCTATGACTATGTGCTTTTGCATATAATTATCATAATAAGGTAGGATGCTTTTAACAGTTATATGTCCATTTTTACATTGTGTCAGTGTGCCCATTGGGAGTCATTTTAAGTAACTCCCACACAGAAGTATTAGCACTTTATCAGAAAAAAAAAGAAATCACACCTATTTCATCACATGAACCTCACTATTTACTTACTTATCTGTTTTACCCCTCCAGGCTATTTTTCTCAAATAACATTGATCTTTTCATTTTATGGCAGTTTAGTATCAGTTGCATACTGTAACCCGCAATCTCTTCTACATATTCACAAACCTGTTAAACAAATTCATATTAAATTTCAATTCTTCTGTCAGTAGCATGTCCAGATTGGCAAACTCATTTCACTTTTAATCCTCAATACAGCAAGACCTAATGGGCTGATATTTAAGTGTTCTAGGCTCTTTATGTAGTTTTCCCATGAGGAGTTTTCACACACATACACCCCTACTCCATGCGTGACTCATTCTGCAATATGAATATGGGTTTTTCTCTGTAAGGATCTTCAGCCTTTAAAATTCCTAGTATGATGCTACCTATTTAGAAGGCATATAGAATGGGACTCAGCTCCAGATTAAGACATCTAAGCATAGTGTCTATGTGATAGCTAAGTGTCTCAACACCTGTTACAGCCAGTGAAGATCAAAGGCTCACCTCAGCTACCTAGACAAAGGCACAAAGTGCCATTGGGATCTTCCTTAGTACAAAACACAGGTAGATTCACCCAAAGACATTGAAGCTTCCACAGAAGGCCTTTTGTAAGTGGCTGAATAACCTGAGTCTGGAGAGCCCAAAGCTGGATGTGATCAAATGTGATGAGTACTGCGAAAAAGGGAATAGTCACTTTCATCCATCTACCCGTTGTGTTCCTGTTCCTAAATCCAGGATATCCATGATACTGTTCACTTTCACCACTTCCAAGGCACACCATGGGCTCACAATTCATTTCGCTGCCTAACACCCCCTACACCTTTCCCACAGAGCTGCTCTCCTGCCCCTCTAACCTCAGCCTGCACTACTGCTGTGGGCTAGTCTTTCCCACATGCAGGACTTCATAACAAGTGTTTAGGGCTTAGTTTCATGATGTGATTTGCCACATTGATACAACAGTTTATGCATTATATTTCATAAGAATGAATTGTAAAATCCTCATATTCTCAGTGTGGCCATTGTGCTTAAATTCCTTATGTGAATGTTATCAATTTCTAGAGACCATTCATCACCTATAAACAATATACATGATGTATTGTTTAAAAATCAAAATCTAGATACCTCTTTTATTAATCTTCATGATATTTTGTCAGTTTTGAATGTTTTCTCTATACCAGCTTCTTAAGCAATTCTTTAATCTACTTGCCTGGGATGCAAATTCCTTATTCTACAATTTAAGAAATATTGATCTCATTATTTTGAAGAATATTTAATATTCTTGGTGGTATATCAATATGCATCAACAGCAATTCTTTGAATTTCAAGGGTATATTCTTGACAAAATAGTCTGCACTGACGCAGAAACAGCCCCAGAAATCATGTATTACAAATGATGTGTGCAGTCCCTTTTTTCTAGTTGGTTCATTTTCTTTTATCACCAATCTCTGCAGCTTTCTACTATCCTCTGTCATCGGTGGACCTTTTTAAAACTTTTTACAATGTTTTTCTTCAGGACAGAGATATACAGTGCTACACGGATACTTAAAGAAAATCCTTCTGGAGAAGGATATACCATTGTCAAGGTTCTCATGTGTAGGCAGAGCAGGAGAAGATGATGTAGACACTGTTTATCTTATTCTCTTCTGCCAAGCCAGAAAGTTTTTCGAGCTTTTGCCTGCTAATAAAAATCCAACTGTGGCTGTATGCTCGCAATTCATGGGAAAGGTCACAATCTGTCAGAAACAAGAAAATCTCTTCTATGAATTTGCAGATTTTTATGAAGATGACAACAAACACAAACAGTTTGCTTTGTTTTTTGTTTGACATGGCAATCATCAATTACCAGTGACAACACCTTATTTCATAAATGCCAACTAACATATAATATCATTCAACAATCAGGTTAAGCTAAATATCCTGCACGTTGACATTACAACTTTCCAGAATAAAAGATCTATGGTATAAAACAAATAAGCTGCCATTAAGAACTGCTTCTCCGGTCAAAAGCAAACTTCTTTTATTCTGACCTCTAGTGCCAAAATTCCTCTCCATTCTCTGCCATGTGGTACTTTTATCAGACCATCAGGAAGAAGTGAAATTGAAAAATATGGCTCATTTACTTTCTTATCATGAAAATATCTTCTTAGATAACATGAGAGTCTTTTGTAGTTCCTGGAGTGACACCAGTGGTATAAACATGAATAATACTGGGAACATTTCCAAAGAAGTCAGTACATCCCTTTAGTGAGCAATTCTAGGCTTTTAACAAAAGTTCTAAAGACTCTATGAGACAGCATCTCAACCTTTACTTTTAAACAAGGACGTGCAACTTGTTCTTGGAAAAGTGTCTCTGTTTATTGATTTTATGTATGGGTAGTCTAGTGGAACATTGGGGTTGAGGATCAAGAGATGTAAGGCAAACTGTGTCCACCATCCTAGGTCTTATATTTAGGGCTTGAGAAACCTATATGTTAGCACAAGTGACCACAGTATAACCCTGTATCTTCACCAATGTAAAAAATTGTGCTGGAATACTCTGGATACACATTGTTTCTAGATCTGTGCAGATAGATTTACTGTGGTGGGCATTAAGAAAGAGATAATATTCCTACCTGTCAAAATAGGATGTACAGTTTTGTTAGTTACACTAGATAGGAGGGGCCACTACATAGATGTCATGGTTTAATTACAGCTTAGCAAAATACCAGAAGATTTCCCTTCCTTTCTACCAGTGGAGGGGAAGAACTGGAGGAAAAAGAAACAAGTAAGCTCGTAAGATTGAGATAAGAGCTATTTACTAATCAAATCTAAATTCATATATACAAATACTACCAATAATAAGTAATTAAAATAGTAGAAAATAAAACATATGATACAATATTATACAATTTCTCACCACCCACCGACCGATGCACAAGCAGGTCCCAAGAAGTGAGAGTCAGAACCAGAGAGCCCAAGGGCCAGAGCCCAAGAGCTGTTGCAGCAGGTTCTGAGCAAACCCTATCAGCAATAGCATGACTGGGAAAACCCACCAACTCCCTCACAAACAACCCAGAACAGGAGTTAGCAAAGCAGCTAACACAGGAGTTAGAGTGTTAGCAAGTGTAAGGAATTAAAAAAGAGAGAGTAATGGCTCCTGGACCCCCTCCTTGCCTATGCCCTGAACATGATGTACTGTGGAATGAAATACTTCCTTGGGCAGTCTGGGTCAGCTGTCTGAATTGTGTATCCCTCCAGCACTGCCTGTAGCAAGAGAGAGTTGGGAACACAGCTGCAGTACCAGAAGCAGAAAGAGATCTTGAATCTGGTGCAGGCATTCCCCAGCACTAGCTAAGACCTTATGAGTACTTTTCACAGCAAAAAAATAAATCCAGGAACACAGCTTCATAGCGGCCACAGTAAAGAGAGTTAACTCTTTCTTGACTAAACCCAGCACAATAGCATAGATGAACCTCCCCATAGATGGGTTCTCTACAGCGTGCTGTGACTGTCCACCTGAGTGGACCTGAACACGAAAGTGGGGTTCCCAGCATCTGAAGGGGTGGAAGATTTACTCAGTATCTCAATTTCTTTTCCCGTTTCTATCTTATTATTAAAACAATTTTATTACCATATGTTTTATTGTCAAAGTTTTACTAAGTACATTTCTTATTCAATACCTGAGTTTACAGCACTACTGATAACAAGAAGACTGGGAGTATCTGGCAGATGGAAGCTTTTTTTGGTGCGGTAACTGCAAACTCTGACATTTCCTTTCACAGAGAAAATCAATCTCCAACTTATGAATAAAGTCAGTTGCGAAACCACAGAGTCAAGCATCTTAGAAGAAACAGAAACCCTGCAAATCCATCTAAGGGCTTCTCAGCAGCAAAGGCAAAATTGGAATTTGCCTTCCCATAGTGGAGGCTGTGCTTTTCATACAAAACAAAAGCAGAGCCTGACAAAGCACCTTGTCTGGAAAGGGGATGACAGAGTCACAAAGGCCCATATGAACTTCCAAGTCCACCTTCAAAAGAACAGCAGAAGTAGCAATGGAGAATGAAGTTTCTGTGAAGCCATATCCCCCCAGCAGCTCCGGCAAGACAGGCCGTGGCAGAAATGAGGAAATCAGCAGTGCCATTGTGCAGAATATTGCCCCCAGGTAACTTTGCTTGTGCTTACATTCAGCATCAGCTTAAGTGAGTTTAATGGAGACCTTCTGTGGTCACTGTGCAGATATGACACAGACTCCCACAAAAATCAGACAATCCCATATGGCTGAAATCTGCAAAGAAGAATAATGTAAAAAGAATAAATTAAAAAAAAGGAGTTTCAACATTTTATGTGAAGTATCAACATCTGTTTAAGAGGTTGTGTGACAGATATAATTAAAGTACATTTCTGAAATGAAGACCCAGAGGTGCAGTCTGCCCAGCCTACTTTCCGCTCATTTAAATAAACTGCTAGTAATACAGGCTATTTTAGAATCAACTACTCCAATGATAATAGTTGAAGAGAGTCACAAACATGGTATTTTTAAAGGTTGATAAGTGAACACTTTTTTTTTTTTTTTGCATCTCAGTTTTTCCAATGAAAAGTTCACTGTAGAATTATTTTGTGAATTTGTCAAATAAATCTACACTCTGACCTAATGTCCATAGTTGCTAGTTTGTTTGACCTTTATTAAATAGCTCGCTTTCACATCACAAGGCAAAGGTGATAAGGAAGAAGGTAATGAGCTAGGCTGTCATACTGCCAAATAGAAAATAAGAAAGAAATTAGATGAAAAGCTGCTCAAGCGTTAAAGGTTCTAAAGCTTTTATTGTCATTCATTTAGCTTGTAACAAACAATTTAATGTAGTTTGACATGACCTGTACATTTCTTCTTTGCTCACTCTGAACACATTAACAGAGCCTGTTTGCAAGGTTGAGTGACTTCCAAGAACATATTTCTTATGCTGAAGTAGAAATTGCTTTTCTTAATTTTGATTTATTTTTTCCATTGTTTACTTATGTTCTGTTTTCTCATACATACAGACCAACAATATACACCAGGGATGCCTGAACATGACATGCATGAGGACATATTTTGTCTTGTCTTTAAACTAAAGAGATCAAGAAGCACAATAATATTTTCAGTTCCCCAGAAAGTGTTAAAATGGAGTTGGGCTTTCAGTTTTACACATTTTACAATTTTACACATTTTTTATTCAGAAAACCCCAGCCCTTTCCCCTTTTCTTTCTGACATATAATTAGTATGTGTCTGAACAGGTTAGTGAACATGATAGGCACATAAAAACTACGTAGTTATTAACATTGAATTAATATAATTAAATAAAATAGGTGAACATTCATAGTACTAAGTTACTGACATTATCCCAGTTGTTTCATTTTAAAACTGTACGGTGATCTGCATTCAGACTTTTGTAATGATCATGTAATATACTAGGAAATAATTTCTCTACTAGTTATAGAAGAGAACAGGATCATGTTATAAAAGACAAGTTCATTTTTAATAATCTGTTAAACTTTTCCTAGTAAATTAGATCAGTAAATCTAATATTAAAAAAAAAAAAAAAAAAATTAGTAGGACACAGATTAATGTTGCCTAATCTGAGTGATTGGGCAGCAACACTAAGCAGAGGAGCAGCTACCCTGGACTTTACAGAGGTGGATACCCATAGACTCTTCATGGAGGAAGGCAGGCAATTCCAGAGGGAAGTTCAGACCTCAGAAAGACAAGGCTGTCCTCTGGGAATACTCAATTTCTTGGCACAGTGAAAGCCTGAAATACAAGAGCTCAGATTTTAAGCACACTTTGCGTACCTTCTGAGGATGGGATAAGCTTAAACCAATTAAAGACTTCAGGTGTCATCAGGTCTCATGATTAATAAGAGGCAATGGTTTGGCTTAACCTGTCTTGGAAGCTGAGTGCTGTCTCCACATTCTCCTTCACTTGGGAAATCACATAATTTGCTTTAAGTTGTATTTTCTCTGATCAGTTACACTCTAATTTTTGAGTGGCCAATCATCTTACTAAACTAAGTATTATTTACTGTTTAAATGGCGACATTAACATCAGAAAGATTGTTTGTAGCCTGAAGTCTTGTTCAATGCCAAGAAATACATCAAAATCCAGTACTTGCAAATAGAAGAAACATACAAATTAAATTAATAATTCAATACGCAGGAAATAATGATAAAAAATAAAGTATGAATTTGATGTACATCAAAATGAATTCCAAATAACTCATTGAAATCAATGGACACAGCCTGATGACATCAATATCAGAACAAAAATTGGAGACCATTCCTTGGACTTTTTCCTGGTGAATATATCTTTGCCAAATGACTTTCAAATGACTTAAGCTGCTTAACAGTTTAAATGGAATGACAGCTTGATATCACAGAAATTTAAAGGAATAGTTGTTCAGAAATCTAGCAAGAGAATATTCTCTCATCTAGTTAAATTAAGAGAAAACAGATTAAAGGAAAAAATATTTTCTTTAATAATGGAATACTAGTAAAATATCTCCTTTGGGCATTTCATAACCTGACATTCTTTCTCTGTGAAAGTTTAGAGAAATGTAACAGGATGAAAATTTGATATTATTAGTCAGCATCTATAATAAAATTGTGCCAAAAATAGATTAAACAAAATTATATTTCTCTCAAAAAAACCTCACATATAATCTATTAAAGAAAATTTTGAATTAAGCATTTTACAGTCTTTATTTATGCTAAATTCAATATACACAATTTTGGCAAAACTTCATTTTCACTTCCTATATTTTCTATGAAAGCTATTGGTTATAATGTAAATTAATTGAATTAATGAATTACTATATGCTGTATCATTTAAGTATGATCTTATGTTTTCTAAATATGATTACTTCATTCAATTGCAGTCAGTTGTAAATTTTCTCAAATAGAAATGATTGTTGCCTTTCCATAAATAAAACAGTATATGTGTATCAGTATGTTTTGTTAAAGACTGATATTTGGCCAGTAAACAAAACAAACTTGCAGAAAAGTACTTCTAGTTTGATATATACTGGTTTAATTCCTACAATGTGAAAAGCTTTTTTCTTATTACATAAAGCAGTAACTATGACAATTATACACAAAGAGGTAAGGAGATAAACTCTATGAAAATAACCATAATAATTCGACAGCTATGGAGGTGGAAAATGGGAAATTCCTTCTGTTGCTCATACAGTGTACTCATAAAGTTCCAGAAGGTCATTGTTTATTAAAATGAAACTTAAGACAGTTATTGAAATTACTTCAGAAATGACAAAAACTTTCACCAATGAGAACATCTAATTATCAGAAAATATTTGTATGTGGGAGGAAAATGAAAACATGCATAGTGAAGATGAAGTGTAAAATGAAAATACATTTGATTATACTGAATCACATTATAGGAACAAATCCATGGAAGTTTTCCTTTTTTGTTACAGATGCACTCTTCTCTCCACACCCCACTCCCCCCTCACACATATTTTAAAGCCTTCCCAAAGAAAAGTGATGCTCAAAAGAGTGGGCAACTATACTATTTTGCAACAGTACAGTACATTGTGCCACAGTACAATGCCCCTACAAAGTCTTAAATTTTAGCCAGTCAGTTCACTTGAAGAAATCATATGAACCTTAGAAGATTTACATTAAGATCTTCCATTTCTTCATGGTGTTTTGATGTTGATTTTCAGAAATGTTGAGTGTTAAAAGTGTAACATTCTGAAGCTGCAGCCATTCAACACTCAGAATAAGTGATGCCAGACATCTATAAAGCTAGCTAGGTAAGTAAATAAATAATACTTCTGTATCCTACAAACTCACATGTCATTTCCATAATTAATTTGATGAGTTTTTTCTACTCACCCATGACACATCTTCTCCAGGTAAGCTGGACAATGAAATGTTAATTCGGAAAACACAGCAAAAATTGAAAACAATTGCTCATATATCTCTAGTTTAAAGCACATACAAAACTACGTAAACATATATCAGACTGGTACTGGCAAATTATCAATGTCATTCTCATCAATGCAGCTGACTCACTTCATTACTCAAGAAGGATCTCCTAAATCCAATCCTAATATCTGGTTTGAAAATCTGCATTCCTTCTTGACAGAGGATCAGATTTCCTTCCCAGCCTGTCACCCCCTATTGCAATCCACATGTAACATACCATGCAATTACAGAACAGTTTGGAAGTTACCCACTAACAAAAGAATGTCATCAAAGCCTCCCCTGAATATCTGAAAAGTGGATCTTGTAACACCTCTGATATCACATAAGCAATTTCCAATCCTGTGATCATCCATTAACTGATATACTATAGCTAACCTTTAGATGCTTCCAAGAAAGTTGTGGAGGGATGTTTAATTACATCATAAAATGTGGACTGAGCTGTAAAATGGAAAGAATGCATAGGGGAAAGTAGATGTTAACAGTGGGAATCTCAGTGACTATACAGGAAGTCTGCAAAATGAGCAATGCAATTTATCTCAGCTAATGCAATAGAGATTTTGAGGAGATACGGTTCTTCTTGTGCCCTACCTGCAGTCTCACATTAACCATTAAATTGTGGTGAACGACCCAGCTCTCCAGGTATTCCTCTAAGATGTGGCAAGTCATGAAGTTTTCCTTTCTTTACAGCACTTCATCTGGAAATATCCATAGTACAAAAGACTCACTCAGTTTAAACATCGTAATATTCCAGTTTAGAATAGTAAGGATTTCATTAAGGAAAGAGATCATGATTAAATTAAGTTGTGTCCGTGCCAGTATTTCAAACACCTAACTGTCTCCTGTAAGTGTTAATATTGAAGACATCTGTGTTACCTCAGAGTTAGAGTCAATAATTTAAAGAACATTGCAATGTAATGTCCCAGGCTTACAAACAGAAACAATTATTAACCCTGTGGACATGTTTCTGTAACAAGTAATGTACATGGCAGATTAATATCTGGCAGTTTTTTGATCACACATCCTCTGATTTTTATTAGTGCTAGTGCTCTGTCACTCAGATGTTATCCATTTTGATAAATTTATATGTCTCAAAATACTCCTACAGTTTCTTTATTGAAAGAAAATGGAAGTCAGATAAAAGACATAACAGCTATTGAATCTCAGGAGTTTGGCAGAAATCACACAGCATCTTCTGAATACTAAGATCCTGGTATAAATAACACTTCAAGGTAATTCTATATGGAGGTCTGGGAGTGTCAGGTACGTACTGAAAATTGTAATTACTCTAGCTAATGTGGATGATTAAATGAAGGTTTCTCTAGAGTGGGTTCCAAAAATCTATTAAGTCTCTGGAATAGGGAAGAAGATAACAGGTGAATATCATATATATGTATTACATTCCTATCCTATCCTATCCTATCCTATCCTATCCTACCCTACCCTATCCTATCCTATCTTATCCTATCATATCATAAATGCAGTTTTGCTTTGCTGCTTTTCCCAAGAGATACTAAGACACTTCTGAGAATTTTTCTTTATGCTTTCAGAAGTCACTATCAATTACTTAGTATTAATGGTCACACAAGCAACACTGGAGATACATTTGTGAAGTTTGCACATTTGTGATATAATGTAACATTCACTTCCACTTACATAATGCTTGAAAAAGAAAATCAAGAAAATCATTAACTTGAGTAATATTTCACTCAGGACTGGAACAAGACTGTAAAACTTTTTTTTTCAATGTAAGAATGTCCTATCAATTTTGGTTTTATTAACTTTTTTTTTTTTCCCAGCTCCTATTTAAAACAATAGAAATCTTTGATGAAGGAACTGGATTTTTTTTTTAATACATTAAAAACTACATTTGAAATTTATGTAGCTTTCGAAACAACACTGGTTTTTTGCCAGAAAACTTTGGAAAAAATCCACAGTTTGATGATGCTGGAACTTCAACTGTAAAATACTAAGTAATGTAATGGATTTTTCCGCAGCTCAGACTGTCTCCTGTTATTTATTTTGAACTGGAGTTAGATGCTCTATTTTGGGTGCCTAACTGATGTATTACAATATCTAGGCAGCAGAGTCTATCCTACTTGGCCAAGTCAAAGTTGTCTTAATAGGAAGTACTCTTGCCTGTACACTCAGTATGGAAAATTAGATACCTCCAGGGAGCAATTCAAAAAGCCTAAGGATGTTATTAGTCTTTCTCCATTAACAGTAGAGAAAAATGCATTACTCTGCAGTGATTCAGTGATTCTGCACTCAGAATGAAACCTCCACAACAACAAAGAGAGAGCCTGTAGTCTCTTCCATTATGCTGGAAGAAAAGTATGGGCATTCATAAGTGCTTGTAGTCTTTTGTTTTTTCTGCAATATATAAAGCTCAAATGATAAAATAATATGAAGATAGGATTTATCCTCCAGAACAAGTTTTTCCCAAGTGTGTGTCCTGGATAATACTCTCAAATAATCTTACAAAAATTAAATACTTAATGCATGATCCATTGATGATTAGTGTCTCAATTAAAACTGTTAAATATGGTAGTCATGCAAAATGCCTCGACAATTCGTAGGTGACACAAAATGATTTGAAAACATGGTACTTGAGAGTGGTGTACTCCACAGGTGTTCTCCACAAGCACAACACAGGGGCTTGTACATTTAAAATAAGCCTATAGCATAAATGGTATATATATTGATATCACACATAATAAACAGGATGTCATATTCATTGTTAGGTAAAGTGATAAGAAGCTCCTCTGCATACACAAAGAGAGCAGAGTGCCAGTTAGGGTAACACAACCAATAACCTGCCCCAGCTACATCAGCTCCATTGTTCAGGTGTGAAATCCCTCAAGATGATGAGAACAACCATCTGGATCACCTGTTTTGACTGAGGGTTTGTTATTGCCTACAGGTGTGGAACACAATGCAGGATGCAGAGGAAGAGAGCTTTGGAATTGCACAAGACTTCTAATGGAGTCTCAGGGAGGAACAAAAGGTGGAAAAAGGGAGTGATCCAGACAATTTGGGTGAGGGACAATGGTGGGAAAATGAAAGGATAAGAGAATAAAAGGGTCCAATGATGTGTAAGCAGGGGCTGGTTGGTACAAACTGGCCATGCCTTGCAGCTGATCAGTGTAGTCTGTCCTGCCTCCTCATGAAAATCTGACTTGAGTTAGTTTTCCAGTAAAAGGCTATTTTCCCAGCAACTGGACTCAGTCCATGGGTCCAGAGGATCTGTGTTTCCATGGTGACAGTGACTGGACACACATGAGTGCATGAAACCAAGTACCAAACATTGAGGTGAGACCATGGGTCAGAGCTGTGTGTTCCTGTGGTGCAGCACCTGGACTGAGTACGGGTGTGCAAGTGAGTGTGAGAGCACTAGTGAAAAGCAAGCCAGACAAGCTGATAAGTAGATGAAATGACCTGAGCACCAAGTGTGTCTCTAGGGGCAAGACCATGGGGGTGGACGTTGCTGCTGGGGATCAGGGAAGTCCCAGCCAGCTACAGCTGTGGGTAGGTGTGTTTGTATGTGTGCAGGTGTGGCAACGTGAGACAATCTGTATCAGCAAATAGAGTGAGGTTCATATGTCCCTCAGGCACCAGCATCTGGGAAAACTGGGATCCAGGTGCAGCTACTGGGTATACTGGTTGCCTGAGCCTAGTTCCTAGAAGGATCTATACTGTACATATATACAAACACACACACAAGAATATGTGCTTGAGTTTTTTTCATACATACATAGACACGAGTATTCCAGCTGAGAAGGGTGGAGCTGTATTACTGAGACTCACCACTGGACCTCCATCCTGCTCAGTCACCCAGGGCAGCAGGATGAGGCCACTGGTGCTGCCTATGTCCATATGAGTACTCTAAATGCACCTGTGTTAGCTGTGTGGCCAGTGATGTGTATATATGTATATATTGCACACAGAGTGCAATATATACTGCCTATCAGTAACGCATGCTCAGTCTTGCTACTGGAGAGACCGGCTATTGAATCAGACTATGAGTAACTAGAGACTAACACAGGCAGCCCAACAGATGCGACAGAAGGAAAAAAAGCTTGCTGGATCAGATAGTCTTAACAGATGCTCCAGTCAGAGCTGTTTCTGCATATGTTCCTTCTGCAGTGGTAGCAGACTGCAAGATCCCAATTAGAGAACCCCTACTCAAAAATCCACATGAAAAATTCTGAAAGCAAACAGAACTGGACACTGAGCTGTTATGCAGGCAATGCAGGCTAAGCAGTTGGTCGGTTCCTGCTCTTCCTCTGAACTTCATGAACTCTAGGGGGGAAATGCAGAACCCCTCTTTCCACTTATTGAGTATAGCTCCAGAAATCCCCATGACACTATTAACACAATTTAGACTGGCAGTTTTGCCACCAGTGTTCCATCTCCCTTTCCCCTTCTCTTGTCTGATGAAGACCATCTTTACATGACTGTCCATGACAAAAAGGAGGGGAAGGAAATGCACAAGTGCCAGTGCTAAGAAGGAAGAGCCAATGTTAGTCACTGTAGAACATCATTACAGTGGTCTGACAGCTGCAGTACTGCTATGATACAGCTGATGACAGTGTAGTTCAGAAAAAACCTAGATACAAAAGCAGTGGGAGACTTCATTAAGCTAAATAAATGTGCTAAAGAATTCTCTTTTAAGTGCAGCAGTAGGAGCACTGAAGTCCTTCATGTGCTGCAGAAAGAGGGCAGCCAAGTCAGGGCAACTGAATTTGGGGTACTATCCAGCCACTAGGCGTTTTGTGCTCAGAGAGTGGGCCATGAGCAGGATGGGGGGAGCCCCCAGGAAGCTCAGATTTGGTCCTGAGCTGTAGGCAGGGTAGGAGGAGCTCTAGGGGGCTGCTAGTCATGGATTGTAAGGGATGGTGGTACCCTCAGCACCCTGACACTGGAGTAGTCATGACTGCCACGATAAGTAACACATTATGAACTAATTCGTAAGTCTTATAATTTATATGGATACAGAAATGAATGAAAATATATTTTTTTCATCTAGAGAAATCTGTATTTCTTCCCCATTAGCTATTTTATAATGAATAATGCATCATGAGAGATTCTAATTATAGAATGCCTTTAATTTGAATAGATTTCATACATTTTTCCATCTTATTAACCCCCGTGCTCCTTTCTTGATGTGGGAGGATAATTTACACTCATTCCTTTGTTTAATTGTACCACTTACACAACAGGTGCTCTCTGTGGTAGTTCATATCATGTGCAGATTAATCCTTTGGCACTGTTAAACACTTCTGTATTTAAATTCTTAATCATATATACTCCCTTCTTACGTTCAAATGTGGGAAGTCTGCCTGCAATGGTTTATAGGGTTTGGTCATGCAGTGTTCCCCTTCTTTCAGCTCATGAACAAGCTTTGATTAGATAACGTCTTAAGAGGCACTAAAAGCTAGGACTATGCCTCAAATAATGTACAAGTGGACACTTTCAAAATGTCCAGTCCAGAAAGACAATAGTTCTTTAAACCTTTGCACCTTGTTTTCCATGAGGAAGAAGTCAAGAAAAGCCAGCTAGAAGTGAATCTTGAAGAACCAGAAATCTTAGGAATGTAGCATCCCCAGACATTGCTCAATCACCACATCCTTTGACCCTAATCTCCCCTTCATCCACGTCTTTTGGTTCCCTCCAACTACTGCAAATAGTTATATTGGTTACTTTATGACACTGATTCTTGGTATGAGGTTGCTGTTTGACACTGACTACTGTTTAAAAATGGTGATCACAATACTACATGAGAAAATAGTAGCTAAGGTACAGTAGTCCTTGATATACATCACTGTACATCAAGGAGTGAATGATCCCCATAACATTTGACCTGAATACATGCAGCACTGGGCTGTGTTGACATGCAGGACTGGGCTGTGTTGCATGTTAGTTGACTGTCAGATGAACTTAAGTGATTAATTGTACCAGGGAAGCCAGTATGCAGCTCCCTCTTGTTCCCTGGCCTTTGTGCAACCTGCATGTATCTTCTTATCTTAGAATCATAGAATCACAGAATAGTTTGAGTTGGAAGGGACCTTTAAAGGTCATATAGTCCAACTCCCTCTGCAATGAGCAAGGAATCTTCAAGATAAACAGCATGTTTACAGAAAATTTTGCTTTGCTTGCCGGTTGAAATGATGACTAGAGCTGTTTACCAATAAAAAAATCCTATAAAAGCTCTAAAGATGACAGTGCTGGCAAACCCCAGCACAGAAAGATTCTGCACAGCATGTCATGCCTTAACTACTAGGTAGGGTACTGCCCAATGCTTTAGAACTCCAGTTTTCCACCATTTGACGGGATGTAAGGTTGTCTGTGCTATCCACTTTTTCTTCTCCTGTTATGTACAATAAATGGTATTTTAATTAATGTTTGACAGACCCTGAGTGCCTTTCTTACTGGAATCCATAACAAGCTCTTGCATCAGTGTATTACATTAAGCATTTCCTGAATGTTTAAGTCCAGTACCAGTGCCAGAAGGTACTACAAGGACTCAGCACTGTGGGGCTAAAGGTGGCTAGAAATGGGTAGTAAAAGCTCTGGCGAATGTTTACTGCAGAAATTGACATGCATATCGGTTACCTTCATGGACTGTGTTTATAGAAGTAGACAATGACTGCCTAATGCTGAAAATACTAATTTTTTCTATGTAGAAATTAATTCATGGAAGAAAATGTTGGTATAGAGAAGCTTCTTCCCCCCCCGACCTCTCCTGCACCCCCACCCTCTCCCTTTATATTTTGCATTACAGTTCTATATTTCTCAGCTAAAAATGAGACAAAATTTAAGATTAAATCTATTCTTATGAGCTAAAATTCTAGTGAGACAATGAGGCCAAGTGGCATGGACATATTAGTAAAAATACTATTAAATTTTCTTAGCTTCCAAAAAAAAGTGCAAACTCTATTTGAAGGAGCCTCTGACCTACAATAATTCTGAACTGTTTACAGAAATAGCTTTTTGTCTCTGCTACTTTATCACAGGATCACAGAAAAGTTGAGGTTGGAAGGGACCTGAGGAGACCACATGGTGCCATGCCCTGCTCAAGTAGGGCCACATAGAGTCAGTTATACAGGACTATTTTCTGCTGGCTTTTGAATATTTCCAAGGATGGAGACTCCAAAACCTCTCTGGAAAATCTGTGCCAGTGATTGGTCACTCTCACAGTAAGAAAATGTTTCCTGATTGTGCTGGGTTCAGCC
>NW_010227481.1:8735-21830 GCF_000690775.1 Eurypyga helias | reverse complement strand
ACGGCCCGGCAGGGAGCGGGGCTGGAGCGGGGCCGCGGGCATTGTTCGCGCGCCGGGGGCTTGTCGCCGCTTCAGTGGGAGCCAGACAAAGTGTCGCTTGTGGAAGTGGCGCTTCCTCCTCTGTTTATTCACCTCTACCCGGTGCTCTGAAGTCAATTGATTTGACTTACGGAGTGGTCAGGGAGAATCCCTGTGGTTTGTGTGGTGTGTTTTTTTTTTTTTTTTTTTTTTTTTCTGACATTTCCCTGACACCACCTCTTAAAACCGCCGACGCTCGGTGACTCGTCCCGGACAATAGCCCCCTCTGACACAGATGCAGCTGAACTGTTACACAGACTTACTAGCGTAGTAAGCAGCTTTCCGTCTGTTTACGTCGCGCTGGAACGCGGAGTTGTGTCTGTCACGGGGAAGGCAGGAGGAGCGCGGAGCCTCCTTTGTGTGTGTGTGTGTGTGCAGCAGCGCTCTGGCGAGCAGTTAGCGCGGGGGCTAGCCCGTGCGGGGCCGCTCCGTCCCATTTGGAGATGGTCCCAGATGTTGCCGTCCCCCGAACGTTGAGTTATGGCCATCATCGATAGGATTTATTTTCTTGACTTCTTTATTTGCTAGGTCACAGCTGGGTTGCGAGATATTGATTAGTCCTGCTACCCGCCTTTCTTTATGAGGATGGGCAGAGGCTTAAAAACCACCCTGGGACTCCCTGGAATGGCATGTTGGATATTAGCAGTCAAGTATTTCAAGCTGCAGCCCTTCTCTTGCTCTATTTGTTGTTTGCTGGTGTTTTTTAAAATTAGTTTTTAGCATAGTATGTTATTTCACAACTGAAGCTTTTTTTTTCCTGATATATGAGCTAAAAATCCTTACAGAGTATTTCTTCTAATACGGAAGGCAAGCAGCCAAGCGCTGTTCCCCTTATTTGAATAACTACCCCTCAGTTGCTAAACAATTAAGTGATGTCCCTTAAATAAGATTTTCTATGTTCAGTAAGCCTTTCCAGGTACTTACACATGGATCACTGTCCAGCTCTTCCTCACCTAACAGAGCTGGTGTCACTGAAATCTTATGCCTGCTAAAGAGATACAGTTGTAATTTCTCAATAGTGGGCTTCCTTTAGATCAAGCAGAAAATGTAGTTCACTACAAAGATCCTCTTTATTTGTGTAAATACAATACATTCACAAGAAGATGCTTATTCTTATTTAAATTCATTACATGGTTTTCTGTGATTTGCCTTCCAAAGGCTATTCAAGATAGCAACAGAAAGCCACTGTTCAGTTTGGGTCCTCTATACCCTTAGGGTGGGGGTGTATGTGTGATATTGTAGTTCATATGACTACTGCAAAATGTATAAATACTAACCTAAAGCAATTGAATTTTTCTCTTGGACTGTTTTATGCTCTGTGCTCACTCACCTGCATGAGTGCTGTCTGCAAATTCTTCACACCCAGTTATCATATAAGCTATTGTGCTTTGTAGTGGTGGTAGGGTGGGCAGGTGAAGGAGTTGTATCTTGCCATATAATTATTTAAACTTCATGTGAAGTGAATTTCATATATTAAACTTGTATTTTGCACCACAGACTTGCTTATATACTTCCCTTTTTTTAGTGGTTGTATTATGTTCCCAAGCATTTTTTTTAAATGCTGATGTATTTATCTGCCCTGGTAAAATGGGTGCATTATAAAACCCCTTTGAGAATCCTGATTAGTTGTAGCAAGCATATGTATCCTTTATACAAAAGAGCTCAGGGCTTGCATCAACATCAGACCTCATCTGCATTTTCAATCTGAATTTTGCAGCACATGCTGCGTGCTGCACATTTCTACTGTGACATGCCGAAATGGATGAATAACCAGGCAACAGCCACCTGGTTGCACTGAAGGGTTGCTGGTAACCAGGTGGCTGTTGCTCACTTGCACAGCCTGACTTATTCCCACTTTGAGGGGTAGTTAATGTTAAGTAACAGTCTTCTCTTCAAATTTTTATCTTTCTGCCTGCTAGCCGCTGATAATATCTAATTGCTTTTTACTGAACAGGTTGCTTAACTCAGTTCATCTACTAGTAGGCAGACACACTGCCAGTTCACTTCCTAGCAGATGGACATACTGCCATAATGAAGAACACAATTACACTTCTGTGACACCCTTCGTACTGCAGTTATGTGTATTTTTCTAAGGCTATAGGTTTTGTCAGTTATATATTATTCCTCAGGATGCTAAAGGTGAAATAAGCACTGGAATATTTCTGGTTCTGAGCAAGTTTGCTTTGTCTGGGTTTTGATACCTCTATTTTTAGAACAGAAGGTTAAACTCCTGTATTTCACTTGGAAATTCCATATGTTTTGAATCACACCTTCAGCTGTTGTGCCAAACGGTGATGGCATCGGACAAAGGATCCAGTGGTCAGTTATGTGAAGTATGTAGCACAAAGTATGCTGATGTAAGGGTAGGAGAGGTAAGAATTTTTGATAATGTCTAAATCTGGTAGATGTCAAATGGACTGTGCTTGCATAAATGCTGTGTGCTGTTCTATGTGAATTTGGAACCTAACAGAACAATATTGTTTAGGACAATAACTAAACCCTTTGTTCAAATGAGTCATTTAAGACTGCATAGCTGTAGATGCTTGGCAGGCAGCAAGCCGGTAAATGTAGCTTCCAAAGGTGACTTAACGGTTGGTGAAAACTGGAAACTTCTAGCTGTAATAAATACATTGCAGAACTACGTAATTATC
Source organism: Eurypyga helias (assembly GCF_000690775.1). Taxonomy (NCBI): domain Eukaryota; kingdom Metazoa; phylum Chordata; class Aves; order Eurypygiformes; family Eurypygidae; genus Eurypyga; species Eurypyga helias. The sequence continues at coordinate 19,101 of NW_010227481.1, read as the reverse complement.
TTGTAGCTGCTGTTTGGAGTAAAGATTTAAGTTCTGTTAAATGGCTTGAATATACAGGATCAGGTTTTTTTCTTTTCATCTTGCCAGATTTGCAGGTTTATCTGAATGTGTAAGGATGCATTTATGCTTTCTGGAAAGTAGGTGATTCACCTCTTTCTACTGAGCACAAAGCTTCTCAGCCTTTCTCAGGAAGGCATTTTTTGGATTAGGATGGGAAGATTAATTAAGAGAAATAATTAAAAACCGTTGTCAAATGCGTCATCTAATTTATAAGCAGAATGATATTCCAAAACTCTTAGTAATTCGGTACAACAGAATATACTAATGTAACTCAGACAAGTTTAAATAGCGCTTGGTGCGGTTAAGCCATAAATCTGCCTTCCTAAGGGAATATGAAGTGTGGCCATCTCCTATTTTATAGATGGAGAAACAGAAGGATCAAATGGCTTTGTGCTGTAAGCTGAAGCTTATAGGAGGAAAAAGACAGGGGTGTATTAGTTGATCACAGGAGCAATATTGACTAGCACACAGACAAAAGCCAAATCAATTGGCTTGTGCCCTGTTCATCTGAGTTGCAGCCAGACTGGTCTTGCAAGCAGCTGTCTTGAAGGATAGCTAAGACATCTTTATTTTGGTGCTGAAATCGGGTTTTTTTGACTGCAAAGCTAACTTCACAGTAAAGGAACCTGGTTTGTTTAGCTCGGCAACAAAAAGACAGACTCTTATGTGGGTAGTGTCACACTGTATCTCTGTCAGTAATCGCACCAGACTTCTAATAGTGTTTTGTTACTTTTTTATTACTACAAATGAAGCCTCCAGTCTTACTTCTTCCGTTCTTCTGTGTTGATCTTGCCTCACATTTCTATGTGGAATTCCATTTGTATTTTTGCTTTAGACTAATATGAGCACTAATAATGATCTATATCCAAAAGTTCTCTCAAGCTGCCTTAAAAACTGTTGAGGGGTGAGACAGGCACAACATAGTGCTTTCTGGGGTTTGCGAAGCCCATTCGGCTAATGAACAGTTGGAGTATGATCTTTGTCTTATTACAGCTTGTGACTGCTTGTGGGGCTGGTCACCTGCAAGTAGGTGGTGAGGTACCACTGGGGCACTAAGAGTGAAGTTAGCAGGATATCTGTGCTCCCTTCACTGAAGGGAGCCCATTCTCCCTTTATGAAATACTCCCTGAGCTCTAGCTATCCGAGAGGGAAAATGTGTGGGTCTTTGCGATAAGAAGATTTTCTGACATGTGACACGCTGTCATGGAGGCTTTTACATCAGTTTCGGATGTCAGTCAGAGGAAGATATTTTCCTGTTCTATATAAGCAGTAACTTTCTTTCAAAAACATAATGATGTCAACTCATAGCTTTTTGACAAAAAAAATTAAATCACTGACTATATTCTTTTGGAGAGCAGAAGTTGAGGCTAAGTCATTTTGGATATAAGACTAGCCTTAACTTAAGCAAGTGTTGAAGTGGTGAAAATGCCTTAAAATAAGACTAAATTAAGACTTTTAAATGGTTTTGTAGCAGCTGCTGCCAAAAATCTGGATGTGATGTTTTGAATTCCCCTATCACCTCCCTAAGGACAATCCAGAGCTGCTTGGTTCATTAACAACTTCTTACACAGTGCCCTTCAGGGATTTCATCTTCCTTATTCACTACATACCTGGAGCTAGTGGAGAAGATTTCTAAGGCTGTTGTTACTTCATGGCTAGCTGTATGTTGATGACACACTGTTTTTCTTCCTCTTTCACTGTATTGCGAGGACTTTTTTTGCCACCGTTCTCAGTGATGGACTTGTGGCTACTAGCTGGCTTAGATTTAGCTAAGGCATGATGGAACAATGGTGAACTAAATAATAAAGGAGTGACGGTGAGAGTGTGGTCTCTCTGCTAAAAGGGAGAATGCTTTCTTTTTTTACCTGGCATAGGCTAATGTAATAGGTGACTGCTTCTGAGAGCTCAGACAGCATGTGATGGAGTAACCAACTTCTCTGTCAAGGAAACCATAATTGGTTATTCTACTCCTACCACACAAATATCAGCAACTTTTTGCACTGCTGCAGGAGTGTCTGCCTTCGACACATCCCTTTGCTTCCCTAACCTGCAGCCCAGGAATGGAACTTCAGAACAATATAGGGTTTCATGCTTACAGCCTGGTTCAAGGTGAACATGTTACCAACTGCATTCCATATTTTCCAGTTCACTTCTGAGTGTAATTCACTGTGTAGGTTTTGCTCTATGAAGTTCTTTGTAATCTGAGTCCTGGGATTGGGGAAATTCCTGAGGAGAGCATTTTGATCGCATTTGTGACACTTGAATGTATTCAGCAACTGAGACAAGGTACTTTGAGCAGAGGGTTTGCACCCCTGGGGGATGTGTTGCTTTATTTCTTCAGTTCTGAGAGACTGAGTGGGGGGTGTGTGGGTTTCTTGCTGCTGGGTTTGTAGTTGATTCTGTGAAGGTACAGGGGAACAAGCTGAGAAACCCCCTCAGTCTTTTCAAGACTGTCTTTATTATTCTGCACAGAAGAGTTGAAATACGAAGGTCTTGCTTCACTTTCAGTCTGGAATTTCTTTTGCTACTGTGGGGGTATTTTTTTTTGCATGTAACTGTTTACATCGAGTAATCTGTTTTGCTTTTTCTTGTTTTCTTGCTATTTGTCCTTCTGTAAGGACCTGGGCAGTATGCCTCTGAGGTCACCACCCTCCAAGTGATTTGGAAGCCAGGAGACTAGCCTAGAGAGAGGTGTCCCTTTTTAATTTGTCATAACTGTCTCTAACATTATATAATACAAAACATTGATTTTTGTTTCAGACATGATCAACGGAAGCAAACATGTTTAGAAATAGTTTTGAGAGACTTAATCTGTGCTATTTTCTGAAGGCCAAGCCTACTCTGTCACTTCTGAAGTATGTTTGCCAGCATGTTCTTTAAAATGCTAATAATGGAGCATCTGTGACTTCTGTAGTCAGTGTTTTTAGCAATCTAACTCCTTTAGTTTAGTGTTTAGCACTGGAGTAGTTTTCCTTTCATGTGTATATGAAGACTTGCCATGACTCTGGTCTTCTATGAAGTAGTTTCTGTTACTTGATACTTTCCTTATAGATGATATTCTTGCCTTTGACCAATTGATCTAATGTCAAAACTGGATAGGAAAGCTTTGTCAGATAAAGCAGGAGAATCTTTTAGTGTGTACTTTCCATTCCTGGTATGACTTTTTTTGTTCCTTTTGCAGTAGTATCACATTGATTAGCAGTTCCTGACTGAACATGAGTCAATCCTTCAGATCCTTTTCTGGTATACTGTTGTCTAGACAGTCATTCTCCCATCGTGTATCTGTCAGCTGATTATTTCTGCTTGTGTGTCCTTCGTGAACAGCACCTCTTTTCCATATTATTTCTCCTGTTTGTCAGCCATGCTGGCTCCCAAATTTCCTTTCTCACATAAGCCTGTTGGAAGCACCTTGTCTGACAGCTTTGTTGTGAGATGCAACTTAAGAACTGTATGTGCTAACAAAAGTGGAGCTTGTTAAGGAAAGCAGTGCATGATGAACAGCTAAAGACACTTGGATGCCACAATGATTTGCCATTAGTTTGCCTTTACGTTTAAAGGAATGTATTTTTCAGATCTTTACAATGACGAGACTGATGTGATAGCTGTTTTGTTTCCTTTCATAGTGCATCGTTCTTTGGCACCTGAAATATTTCCTTGGAAAATAATGCTGATGTAACTCCCAGATGCTCAAGGGTGGATAGGAGAGCTGCAAACAGTGCAGCTGTGAAAGTCACCTGTGCTATAGGGACGAAAAAAGGTTGGATTTTGCAGTTCGTAATGCACTGTACTTGCTGTTTTTTTTTCTTGGTTTGAGTAAGAAAATAGGATAAAATCAAATCAGTTTTGCAGGATTAATAAAAGCCCAACAGTCTTAAGGAATGAGGCAAAAAGGTGCTCATATCCTCTTGTAGGAGAGATGGTATAAGGGGAAAAACTCCTGCAGATACTGATTGCACTTTGATCCTTCTCCAGTTAAGGAACCAAGTGATTTTTTTTAACTTGCATCCAATTATTTATCTGCTATGTTAACAATGATGAAATTATTACGACTGAAAGTGGGTAAAGTTTGTTTACTCAGCTTTAGTACATAGTTTTGTTTTTCTTGATAGTTTGCGTGTAGAAAAACACAAATAGTAGGTAAGGTAGTAAATGCTGAAATGGGGTTGTTAGCAGAACCTGGAATAAGGTGCTTGAGGAATAAATTTCAGTTTTGCCTTGCTGTCTGTTACTGGATTTCAAGTGTGTGTGTGTCCTTTCAGGGTTCTGGAAGCAGGTGCTGGCTGGTCTTATGCAATCAGCACTTAAATGATGAGCTGGCTCTGTTCTTTCTGCAGCAGAGAAGAAATGGAGTGCCCTTTCAAATCTACTACTTGGGATTGCTTGATTTTTACTGTTGTTTGCACTGAACTTATGGTTTCCAAGTTTTATTTAGAAATGCAAAATGAGTTAACTATAGAGGTGTGTACTAAAAATAATTTACATTGGGTGTGTGGGAGTCTATAGGCTTTGCTTAAGAGGTGAGCACCAACTGCACAGTGGGGGCTCTTCTGTGGTGGAAGTGACTGAATTCTGTTCAGCTATTTTTAAAATAAAGCATTTTCTGTTACTATCATGAATCATCGACTACATATAATAGAATAATGTTTTATTTTTTCAAACTCTTTGAAATTACAGCTTGCAGTGCAGAAAGCAAATGATTACTCCATGAAGCCTTATTTTAACTTTTCTCCAGAGTGGTATAGTGAGCCAAGCATATATGAGATTTTTGGAGGGAGGAAAACTAGTACTTTTGACACTTTGTTTTATTACAAGTTAAATGCAAGTTAGCTGAAAAAATTGTATTATTTCATTGTTGTATTATACAAACAGCAGTGGCTAACAGCTTGATTCTTAAGCTGTAGATATGTCACAGTCTATATGAATGAAATAGTTGTGCTTATATGAAGTAGCATTCATCGTTTTGTAGATAATGTTGTCCATAAAATACAGAATATTCTGAGGAAAAGACCTGTATAAAGATGGCTACTTGATTTTTACATGTACTAGTTTTTGATGGGGGTGGGTTGGGGCAAAGGGAGAGTAGCATTGGGAAACTTAAATGTCATCAGTGGTTCATAACGTTACCTCTGATGCCACAGGTACAGCTGAGGTCTGGTCCCTGAAACTAAGTATACAGATGGGTCACAGATACTGACTTTTTTGCTAAGTGATAATGGTGTGTTTGAGGTATAAAGTTTGCTTATATTTTTGGACCTCGAAGGAATAAGGGTATCTCCTAGGCTGCATGGTTCCCTTCTGAACATCTATGCTAGGTCTGTTAGGACAGTGAGGATACAGCACATCCTTGCAGTTTCTGCCTTTGCATGGGGTTCAGAGTTGCTCCTTCTGGTGTTAACATCATCTCCCCTCTTACTGTGATAAAGAAGAAATCTGATCGCATATTTTTTGAAGTAGTTTAGTGGACAACAGCTGGCAGAGTTGTGTTGTTCATGGTTAATAGTGGAAACTTCTTAAGCATTCTTCACTTATCTGTCTCTTCCCTATTCCTTTACCTCGTCCCCTGCCCCCAGCTTCCTTCCTTTTTTTTGGTCTGTAAAACTTCAGACAAAAAAAAGAGGAAATCCTAAGGTTGGAAAACAGAAGATCCCTGTTCTTGTGTGTCATGTAAGGGAGCATGTGTTGGCTCTGTACAGGGTTCATTACTGTAGCTATACTTACTTCTCTTCCTCCACCCACCCAGATCAGAAAAAATTGAATAGCTAATTATAACTTGGGCCAAAATGATACTACTTCATGATATGCTTTCTTCCACTTGGAATAACAAGCCCCAAAAGCTAAAATTCTTTTTAATGGACTGTATGTAGTTCTGAGTACTCAGCTGGACTGAACAAATGGGATTATTTCTATTGCTTGTCAGGTCAAATAGGTAAAGTGAGGGTGGAGGTATCTGCCAGCACATATTTTGCCATTATATTTGTCTTGTGAAAATATGTCAGTGATAATAGTAAGCATCTCTGATTTTAATTTCTCCAGTTGCTTGCATAACTGGAAAGCTAAATTCAGTAACTTTGCAAAAGAATAACAGTTTTTAAATCAGATGGAAGACAAAGGACTCCTGTCTTTTCTGCATACAGGTTAAGCTTTTTGTAATGGTTTAATTATCCAAAGACTTTGAATAATTTCTTTCCACCAGTTAATTGCAGAAGCATAGTAAAAGATGCTGAAAATAAGAAAAATATCAGAATAATACCTATTTTTCCAGGAAAGTATGTGGTGTTCTTGCATGTGAGTCAGCTGTTGGTTTTGGAGTTTAATATTTGGAGATGTAATGTGGTAAACAATATTTGGAGGAATCTGAGGTAATGGGCTCTCCAACTTCCGAGGGAGGATAATATGGAAATAATTTAATCTATATTCACTTGCAGAGTTTTTTTTTAAGCAACTATCAGTGGCTGTTTCTGGAAAATAATGTTTTGTTTTATTTTTTAAAATATAAAAAATGGATTTATCTCAACCTGAGCAACTATAATGTGCTTTAGGAAGTAGTATTTAAAACTACTTTCCCTTGATGAAAAGCTTTGGCTTCCTGGCAGCATGAAGGATGCATGGTGTCAGTATTGCTGCTGCTACATGTCTCTTCAGCATTAGACCATATCCACTGCTTTTATATCTTCAAGCTTATGTGTGGTCATGCTTATGTTCAGAAATTTCACTGGGAAGCCTTTAAAACTGAAAATTATGTTGTAATATATTTGTGTACAAAGGAAAGTGTTTCTTTGTTTCACTTCTGCAAGGACTCTTCTACTGAATAGGCTGGGACTTGAATAACCATGCCTCTAAAAATGTATATTTAATAGGTATATTCAATAATGCTGGTTTTTAAGATGGCTGAGATAAAGTACAGAGGTTAGTTGTCATATTAAACAGGCAGAAATTATGTGGTGTTCTCTTTTTCCAAGTGTAATTGGGAAAAGGTAAGCAAGTAAACAAAGGTGCAACTCTAATGTTTGAGAAATCACACAGGTTTTCTTGAAGATTCTTACAAACATCTGTTTGAATCTATATTAACAATTATTGTCTCTAGCTCACTTCTCGTGCAGCCAGTTAGCAGCATCATAATTGAGGCATAAATGTGGTTGTACAGCTGATAAAGATCTGCCGTGTCTCTTTGAGTTCCTCACAAAGTGACTAAGTAGAAAGGGCCTGGATTGATGGGGAGGAGATGCTTGCTTTTAGAGACAAGAGGTCCAGAATGAGTTGATCTGGTAAGTGTGGAATGGACTCTCTTAAATGAGCAAGTTAGAATCTTTTGGTTAGTCTATGAAGTAGATTAACAGTTATGCAAACAGTAAGTTTGGCTTTTTAATGACCCCTGTAAAAATACAAATGGCATTTTATGTACCTTATGCTAAACCTCAAAAGCACTCTGCATACTACAAATAGCAGGTTTTATGTAAAAATGTGATGTTTGTGTAGGATAGGAATATGTGCAGCTACAGTACCATATGTTAAAGTAATTCAGGAAACTCTGAATAGCATATTGTCTTGAGTATGTGTGTGTGGAAACTTTGGCAAGCAGAATGGAATTGTCTGGGGACAGGCATGACTGTGGCCAGGCCAGCTCTGGTGCTGGTCGTGTGCTTCCCCCTGTTCCCTTGTAACAGCTTCTGTGAACAGTTGAGAAGAGCTAAACTGGATGAAAACTAATCACTTTTTTGGCAACGAGGGATTTCTACTAGATCAGCACCCCTGTCTGGGCTCAGATTGTCAGCCAAAGTATGTGTGCCAGTGTGAGGGAGGCGAGGGAGGGTGCAGCTGGGAGCACAAAAGATGGCAGGACCCTAGTGCTCTTCATGTCTTGCTTGAAGTGCCTTGCAGCTGCAGTGTACTGGTGATTCCTCGTGCTGTACCAGTGTTGCCAAGCTGTGGGGCTTTTTTGATTAGGATGGGGCCTGGCTGCAGGCTGAGCCTGCTGGATGTGTGGAGGCACTGGTCTCCTTGGCTAGCGGGGGGTGACTGGCTTGCTACTGTGTGTCTGCTAGCCCTGGTGCAAAGGAAGCTGCTTTGCTCAGTCAAACCTGCTGGCACATCAAATGAGGTGTAAGAGAAAGCTACAACCTGAGAAATTTAGTTGGCCTGTCAAGAGTATCTAGCTGTTTCCCTGGGGCAGTAACAAATGAGCTGTAGTAGATAGTTAAATTGTATGTCTTCCCATCCAGCTCTTTGGATTGGATTCATGAGTGTGCTATTTACTGAACTTTCTGTTAGTTCTAAAATTCTTTGGCAAAATTAGGTTGTTCCTGCTTGGTGTGACTGTATCTGCACATCACTATCCTGAGCTCTTTGACTAGTATGGCATTAAGTGCTTCCCTGTTCTAGAAGCTGCTTAGTAATCAATTGGCTGTCTTTTCTGTCTCAAACTTTGTCTCCACATGCAACAAGCAGAATTGTCCAAGTGCATACTTTGGACATTAAGTTGGGATTGATCCTTGTCAACTCTGAGCAGGCTGCTAAAATAGCTTGATTTGTCACAAGATTAGGAACTAAAACTCTAAATGTGCAACTTCAGTTCTGTGAATGTAAAACTTGTCTGATTTTTCTATGGAGCAAAAATTCTGCAAAAAGGTAAAACAGTGATAGAACTGAGAACTGGTAAATGTACAGTAGGAGTTCAGTGAGATGTAAGTAACACAAAGTAAAATGAGGACAGATATAATTTATATCCTTTTGAGAGGTCTGTATCTCCGTGCTACATAAGGGCCTTAAACAGGTAAACCTTGAGTCCTTTCACTATAGCAGTATGGGAAAGAAAAATAAACACTTGTGGCTGATACAATAAAAATACATATTTTTAAATTATAACACAACAGTGGTTGTTACAAGAACTTAAATACCCTCAGACTGACAACTACTGCTTCTCCTAAAATGATCGCTTTTAAGGATTGCCCCTTCATTCAGGATAGTTCTGAGGTAAAAGCCTTGGCAGTTTTTCCTTCCAACTATCTCCAGTCTTGTCCTATTTTTCTCCTTTACTATGGATGTCTCTGATAGCCCTCCTGGTCAGTGAAATGCCTGGAGCATCCAATTCTGCAATTGTTGCCTCCTTCTGGCTCTTGTTCCCCATCATCCAGCTCCTTTGACTGCTCTGTCACTTCTTTAGGTCTGAAAACCGGGACTCAAGTTTGGAGAAAGTACTCTTGTTAATTATGCAATGTTTATGTTTTACCAAAATTTTTTTTTTCGTTTTTGGACACAACAAGCACAGGAGCAGTGGTTTGATTGGCCTGTGATCTATGGGGATACCAGAATTTTCAGTGTCTGTTAAATGTGAAACAGCATCCTTACTGCTCTGGTATGGTAGCTGTAAAGCTAAGGGATCACACACAGTATTAATCATGTTGAAAGTATTTTCTTGGGTGTCTTCCTCCTCTTATTAAAGTAGTTGTGGACCGATTTATTGTGTTCAGAACATTTGTTTTTTTCTAATACAACCCTGGGAGCATGTGGTGAGTGTAATTGATGTACAGAAATTATGAGAATAGGAACTGGAACGTGATACAATAACCTGTATATGTTTTTTTCCAAGTTTCTTCAAGTTGACAGTCACCTTGCTTGTGACACAATTCCAATTGCTGAGTGTTTTCACACAAGGTTTTGCACTTGTGTGTCCTTGCTGTTCTGCCCTACCACAATGAACTGGGAGGTGAAGGGGAGAAAAGAGCTGTTGTATGTCTGATAATCTAAGGGATGGCTCAGACCCAGGAATCTGTTTATGGAGAGTTCATAGTGTAATCTTGCAATATGTAACTTGTCTCAATGTTGATATCTACTTCCCCTTGAAGGACCTTTAAAATTTAAGGTGCAGATAGTTGTTACCACATTGGTATGACTATTGATTTTTAGCAAAGATGGCTTAGATAACATGTTCACCAGTGTGAAGGCTAAGGGTTACTTGTGTGTTTCAGCTTTAGGTCTACAATCTCAATCTGCAAAAGGAAGATCTTTATGGGTGATATCTTGTATAGGAGGGTAGCTATAAAGACATTATGTATAAGTAATTTGGAAAAGAATAGCTTGGTCTCATTAGATCTATATTTAATAGAAAGCTGTTTGGGCAGGTCTGACTTGGCTTCTTTTTAGTGCCAAAGATTGGATACCAGGTAATTCTCTCAGTCATCTTTCTCCCTCTGCAGAGAACTTCAGCTCCAGAAATTCATCTGTGTCTAGTTCAGCCATAGAATTATTGGACTTTTTCCTGGTATTAGATAATTTGTACTAGCTAAAAAGAAATTTGTGTTCTCTATGG
>NW_010227481.1:0-8716 GCF_000690775.1 Eurypyga helias | reverse complement strand
CTGCAGCCTGTGGAATGTCATGCAGGCCCTGGGGAGGAGGGAGGAATGCTGCGGCTTGGGATGTCGCACTGAAACACTGACACTGCTGGGGTAGGATGTTGCTGCAGACGAAGAGCACATCATACCTGATTTGAATACCTCAAATTCTCCAAGCTTAGAGATGGAGCAGGATTTCATATAATTTGCTTTGTAATCTCGTACTGAGCTCTCTTCAAGTCAGCATTATACACTGGTGTATGTGTGGGTGAATAGCACTTGGCAGGCTTTTCTGGCACTTGGCCCTTCTAACAACTCCTACAATAATGATTTAGAACCAGAACTTCTACCCTTCCCCCTACTTAAATTACCCATGTGCTTCTCCCAAATAACACAATCCTTTCTGTACTTTCTGTACAACATTAGTTGCAGGCTAAATTAGTTAGTTTTTTTCCTATTATCAGAAAAATAATCTGTACAGTTGTGTGGAGATAAAAAAAAATGCCAGTTGCTTTGTGGTTACCTGAAATCTGTTTTTACCTAGAAACTGTTTGCTTTGTTAATATTGCAAAAGTGAATTGCTGTAAATAATGAAGTGAACTGAAAAAGCACTTAGGGTTTAGTATGTCTTTTTATTTGTAATTTTTGGAGGGGCTGTTTTGATTAAACACACTTTCAAAAAGCTTCCCCAAAAATGACCAGCATGGTGTGGAAGCTTGCAGCTTGTTGCAGCGGTTTGAGTTGGAAATGAAGGGAGACTTGGACAGAGATGTGCCTAGGAAGTTGGACTTGGTGAACTCAGTAGAGAGTGATCAGTACTGGGCTTGGGAAGAAGAGACTGGATGAGGGATTATGGGGCCCTAAGTGACAGGCAGGGGTGTAGAGAGGTTGGAATTGCCATGTGCTTTTATCACATCCTAAGTGGGACTTGCAAAAGGGTTTACCAGTGAGCTGACAGGGGAAAGCTGGTAGTTGCACATGGAGAGGGAGGAGGAGTTCTGGCTAGTGAAAGGCACAAAAACGTATGAAAGCATGGGAAAGCTTGAGAAGCTTTTCTTTCATGCTCCACTGGCCTCTGTGGCATCTGCTGCCTGCCTGTCCAGGAGGGAAGTTGTAATTAAGATTTGCTGCAGAACTTGCAGAGTAAGGACTGTGGGGAGCAGATCTTCTGGACAGTCATTTCTGGATGGTGTGCTCTCAAGGATTGTGGTTTGGAAAGGATATATAACATCACTTATGGTGCTAATTGGATCTTATGAAAGCAGACTTCAGAAACAAGACTATGTCAAGATTTTGGAGTGCTTGATTCAGCTTGAATTTTCATGGTACCTTGTTTAGCTCTGTGGCTTTAGGTAAGGAACTCCGATTTGAGTGTTCTCTAATCGGTTGTATTTTAGTTTGTAGGTCATGCAGGTTTTAGTTTGCTAGATAACTCAGATTCTTCAATGTTGCTAATGAGCTTTGGGCTAATCAAAAATCCTTGTCCTGTGGTGCTAAGTAAGGGCTTGCCACTCTTCAAATGAGCTTTTCCTGAACATAAATTTCTCACTTCTAGAAGGCTGCTTGGAATGGGTCAGTGTTCAGGGTTAGGTCTGTTTCCTGTGTTACAGACTCCAGCCGTTGAAGTGCTAGTGTGTTAGCTAGGAATAAGCAGTATTTAGCTGCAATTTAAGGATTTAGTTACTTCTGTGACCTACAGATGACTGACTGACTTGTTTTTGAAACATTTATACACTACAGATCTTATCTGTAAGATGTAGTTGTTAATACTGCTGCTTCACAGAGGTAGTAGATTCTGTCAGTGTCCCTTTTGCTTATGGGAGTCAAGTTTGAATTTCATTTATAAGTGAACTTTCAAGTGGCAAACCCAATCTTGATTTAAATAACATATTCACTTGGCTTTAAAAGGAATGCTTTGTTTGCTGTACAAAACATTAGCATTCCCTGTATTGTCTGTGCCACCTCATTTCACCTCAGTGAAATGTAGAGACTAACAGAATTTGTGTACCAAAAATACCATTTATTAAATAAAATGAAGCCTGTGCATTTGTTCAGAAGTGTAGAAAGTGATGAATGAGTGTGATTTTGTTGAACTAAGGTTGATTGCACACTGCAGGACTCTCTGAGGCTGCTGCTTAGAGTGAATGTTCTGGGGCTGCTGGCAGGCCTTCCTGGAAAACGGGTGAGTGTGTGTGAGTACATGTGTATCAATACTGCTCAAAACACTTTCACAGAAGGCTGTTGTGGAGGGGTCGGAGTTGAACCTACATTATGAACTGCGTGCAGAAGTATGAGTGCCTAGAACACTTGTGAGGTGGCTTTTTGATTGATGAATCCACAAAGTGGATATTAATGTTTTAAATGCCTATTCTGTTCTATAGTTTACTTCTGTAATCTTAAATGTGTATTAAAGTGCTTTCTGTTTTCTTGTAACAAATATGATTTAAGTTTTCATGTAATACAGCTGTGTGTAGTGGGAGACACTGGTGACCTTACTAAAGACTGAATTCAGGCCATTCGGCTACTGTCCAAATGCTCTGCCAGCTTAGCTACTTGACCACCTGCTTCTGTTTTTTCCATTCCCTTTGCAAATGTAGGTTTTGTTCATTTTCTGGCATCTCAGCATTGCCTTTTGTTTTAAAACAAATCATGTGGGTAAGGGCTGTGTTGTAGACTGCTTCGGGGATCTTTGGTTCTTGCAGTCATTTGAATCTTCATTAGCCATTCAAGCATGGATTTGTTGGGGGGAAAAAAAGACGATGACAGGTTTTGCACCTCTGTTTGCTTTCCCCAAGCTGTCCTGCACGCTTCAGATGGTAATGCACAAGGGCAGCTGTATAGTTCTGCTAAGTCACACTGTAGCTTTCCTGCTGTGAGTGAGCTTGGTGGTTATCCGCAGTGGGAAATGTCCAGGTAGCATTCACATGCTACTGGGGTGTGATGGTATTCCTTAAACTGTCAAAACATGCAGCCTAAGTTTGGTCTCTGTTCATATATTTTCAAAATGAAAAATTGAGGAAAAAGGAAACATGATCCTAAATATTACTTGGAGACATAATGGTAAATGCCTTTGAGTGCAAATCGCTTAACAGCCTGATGTGGCTGGAGTGATGAATAGGGCATATCCCATAATGAGTTATGTTCACACATCTACTACTGATCTGCTCATTGACTATGTCAAAATTACATGACCTCAGTGCCTGGTTTGAGAAGCAGGCTGTCACTGCTGACTGAAAGCTTGTATACTTGTATCCTCTGACATAACTGAGATGGTTCAGGAGTTACGTCTGTGCTTGGTTGATGAAAACCGAAGGAGAAAAGGGTTGGCTGTTCTGTAACTTCTCCCTTTGTTAAATGCTGCTTTCAGTTTCTAAAGTTTTTCTCCCATTTTTGCCACCCCTGATGCATTGATTTGGGTTCACATGGACATTAAGGCACTAAATTTTAAAATAAAAATCTTAAATTACTTCTGGTATCAGTATGAATCCAATATATTGGGTTTATCTTCTAATTCTAAAAATGTATTAATCATGTGCACAAAGTGGAGGGTCTCTTGCCTTTTTTTTTTTTCCATTGCAACTGGAGACTGCCCTGGCGAAGCCATGCCTAGCTGAAACAATCTAAGTCCATGGAGCTGTGGCCCACTTCCAGCCCATCCCAACAGTGCTCATAGTGCAGCGAGTGCTCCTAGCATTAGTCGTGTGAAGCCACACAGCATCTCTGAACAGATGCTGCTCAGAAGGCATCTCCACCAGGCACTGCTGAGTGTAACTCACCATTGCCTCATAGCAGAAGGAGTTCTCAGCTTTTCAGTTGTGCTAGTTTTAATTGGGATAGTTAGCTTTCCTCACAGTACCTAGTATGAGGCTGTGTTTTGGCTGTGCTGAGGAAAAATATTGATAGCAACAACTAAAAACACCAGTATACTAAGGAATGTTTGTCAGCTCAAGGGCTCTTTTTCAGTTCCTGATGCTGTACCTTTATTCCTAGCTGCTGCTTCACAAGAAGCAGGGAGGGGACACAGCCAGGACAGCTAATCCAAACTAATCATAAGAACATTTCATGCCATAAAATGTCATGCTCAGTATATGAATTGGTGGTTAGTCCAAGGGGGAGGATCTCTCTTGCTCTGTTAATTGACAGGTGGTGAGCAGTTGTATAATTTCTCTTCCCTTACTTTAATTATGTATTATTGGTATAATTATTTAATTGACTTTCAATTATTAATTTGTTCTTATCTCAATCCATGAGTTTCCTTGTCTTTTTCCCCTGATTCTCCTCTTCTACTGGAGGAGAGGGGGAGGTGAGTGGGGGGCTCTGTGATACTTAATTGGTGACTGGGATTAAACCATGACACAGCTTTTGCCACTTGTATGTCTCTGGAGACTCTCGTGTGTATTTGGTGTTCACAGGATTGGTCTACCTGAGTGAATAGAATACTGCGAAGCTGTGCAGATGAATGAAGAACACTTGCTTTTTATTTTGGTGTTTGCATGCATTGCGTTCTGTAACACCTGTAAGAAATCATATCTTTCAAAAGGTGGCTTGACTACTTGGACTGTCATCTACTGGTATTTCAGGCAGGAGAAGAAAGTAGGCTGAGCAGGCACTGGCTACAGATTTGATCTAAATATAGTCTGCTGTGTGCATACTTGCAGTGCTGGCTGGCCAAGTGTGATGTTGTTAGCTGTCTCTGTCTTGTTAGACAGATTAGAGTTACTTGGCAGTGCTGGAGTGGGAACTTTGGCCTGTGAGGCACATGAACTATGAAGAAGGCTGCCTACTTTTTTCAAATGCTGGAGTATGTATCTGTTGTGTTAGGATGATGGTATCTGGCATCAGGATGTGGTTGTGCAGACTGCACTGAGAGGTGTAGGGTGCCTGCATGAGGTCCATGTAGGTGTGGGGTTTAGAGGTTTGCCCCTCTAGTGTCTGGAGGTCCCAAGGTGTGTCTCTGACATCCTAGAGGATTGTCACAAGGCTCCCAGTTAATGGTGAGGCTGTGTAAGTTGTCAAGAAACTTAACTTCCTTTATGCTGTCATGGTATAGAGCTTTCAACAGAAACATTAAGAATTCTTTAAGGATAACTACTGTTGTTTAATAATTTAACAGAAGTGGAATACTTGAGCTCCCACTCTCTAAGCTTTCTACAGTAAATATTTATGTTCTTTTTTGATTTTCATCTGTTAGATACCAAGGATGTACTTTAGAGCCAGCATCACCATATAGTGGGTTGCTATGTGCCAGCAATGTACCACTGCAAGTTTGAAGTAGTAGTATTTGGATTAAGATAACAAATAACAGCTTTTCTTGATATACCCTGAAGAGAGTTGTTAGAGCAGTCAAGCTCTCCAGAGATTGAGTTACATAACTGGCTGTGTGCTCAGGATATCTGGGCTTTAGCCTGGATGGATTTTGATACATGTCTACTAGGTAGAGTTTACAAAGCTGATGAGGAAATATTAGTATTTTGTTTCCAATTTGTGATTGTAAGTAACCAGCATAAGTCCGTTATGTGTTTTGTGGCTAAAATTTAAGCCTTACTTCTCAAAATAAATGCAGAAACCTGGAAGTTCTGTGATGCAATGCATAGCTTAGCTACTTTTTTTTAACATTTTTAGACTTAGGGATTTGGATGAGAGATGCCATCATTGTCAAAAGCAGTTAGGTGCACTAACAGTTGGGTTGAGAGCTGACCATTTGTTTTCCCTACCTTGTTAAGTTATTGAAAGAAGAAACAGGATCATTATTCTCTTTGCTATTCTCCAGACATTTCAACTGGGGAAAGACTTAGACTTATTCTGGCTTAAAGGTTTGACAGTTGACTTTGTTATGCCACATTAAACACTGTGTGAATGTGCCATACATGAGGTATTGATAATTTTTGTGTAGTCCTCAGAGACAGGTCTTTGTTCTCAAGCTGTTGTGTGTGCCCAATAGACTCTTAAGTGCACAAATAGATCTTCATTGCATTGCTTTGCTGTGACAAATTGTGTTCAGTGTGAATGGCCAACAGTTTAGGGGGGGATGGGGGCTGATGGGAGGTGTTGAAAATACTTGCTGCAAAAAATAAAAGATTGTGCTGTCAAATCTTTTTTTGTTGTTAGTATTTAAGCTTCAGAACTGGAAAGGCCTTATTATCAAAAGTAGTCTTCTTGACAGACAGATCTGGAGTACCTAAACAAAACAGAACTGATTACCCACTTCTGTCAATGAGACTAAAAACTTGTCAGCTGCTGGGAGAGGAGCAAGAAGGGAAGGGGAAATGGCTAAGGTAAAACTGGAGTTTCTTCAGAAATGTTCAGTTAATCCTACGGTATTTCTGAAATGCTTTTATTTCCTATAGATATTTCTGCTTGATAGGAAGATTTTTGGTAGCATCTCTAATGCAGGATTGGGATTAACATTTTCAAGACCACCAGAATATTTCTTGATAACAATTTATTTCTGGATTTGGCACAGTAAGACCACAAGACTTTATGTTTTGGATTCTAGAATATACATATCTTCTAGAAACAGCTTCTTTTGTGAGATTAAATAGTTTGCCTTAAATACCAAAATTTTTAATTGCTCATTTTTCATATGTTTGTTAGGGTGTCAAAACTACCTTATATTCTATATAGTGTTGGAATTGTGTCCTTCAGGATTCATATGAACAACCTGTTAACTCTCAAAGTTTTCTTTAAAAACTATAAATGTTCCCTATACTTAGAGGAAAACCAAAGGTCTGGTTTAAAACAACACTCAACAGTTATTTCTGCTGATGTATCAAATAAAAGGAGACCTTGAAGTTGCCATTATTCAAATTCAGCTATTTCACCTCTGTCTTAACACCTTATTAGCTACATCCTTGACTTACTAGTCATACTGTGCATATACTTTGGAGATGTGAAGTGGGACCAGACTAGAAGGGAAAAGTGTTGTGGGAAAAATCTTAATTTGGCAAGATTAAGCCAGAGAGCAGACATTTAGGAGTGGAAGCTTGAAACTGTCAAGGGAAGTATTTGAGAGGAGACTTGGAAGCAATGGAAGGAGGCTTTGTGAAGAAGGGATATAAAGGAGCTTGGCCTTTTGGCCATTGTCAAAGTCTACTTAAGCCCATGAATGTGGTGAGATAAATGAATTGGGAGCATACTGGACAGTGGAAATGAGGTGGTATTTTCCCCTTTTCAAAGAGTAAGTAGCATCCATTATGTCCAGCTGGTGCTGACTGGGAATGCAGGTGCTCTGGTTTGTTCTCTGTACTGCGGATGCCCTGGCCTGCTGTTGCCCTTTGCATCCTGAGCCGAGCAGGTGTGCTCAGCCCTCCTGTAGCCTGTTCAGTTAATCCTCAGTAAATGTCCTTGTTTCCAGCTCTCCTTTAGGTTGTTCTTGTGTGCCTTGTAGCAGGTCACTGTGGACTCAGTGACACGAAGTCAACAGGACTGATTTGGGGAAGTCGAAGCTTGGAGTTGTGGAAGTAGAAGCATCTCTGGCAGGAGCTGCAGGAGGGGAAGTGAAAACACTGATCAACAGGCAGATGCCTGTCCAGGACTCCTTGTGCAACTTGTTTAGTTTTTGTTCATGTGCTTTCATCACTCTGGTGTGTGTACAAGAGCTCAGATCTGATGCAGGTGTACTGCTGTTGCTGCTGTTCTGTCTTGTGTCAGGTGCTGAGGTACGTGTGCTAATGTTCCCTCAGGCTGTGCTCAGTACCTGCTTGGAAGATTATGGAAAGCAGCTGCAAAGGCAGTTCTTCCCAATACCCACTTGTACAGAGAAAAGCATTTAAAATATCTTTTGATTCAAAAAGTATGGGGAAGGCTTCAAATTAAATCAAATATAGCATGTTACTTTCATCTAATAATTTTTAGAGTTCTCGGAGGACATCAATAGAAGTGGCTTAAAAGCTATCATTAAGTAATATGCAGTGTCCCGCATGCTAGAGTCCTGAGGCCTTTAGGTTCTGTTGTAATAGGAATAATGGACTCTGCGGTCTAGAGATCTCCATTCTTATCCTAACCCAACAGGTATGCCTTAAACTGTCCATGTTTTACCTACGAGTTCCTTGTACCTGCATTCACAAAACATTAGTGGATTGGGTTAAAGCATACTTTGAGAGCTACCTTAGTTCTGTGTGTCAACAAATGTCACTGGATGGTCTGCCCTGAGACTGCACCAGGTAATTCCCTAGAGAGTTTAGAAACAATGATGTGAGAGAACTTTAGACTCAAACTTGAGAATGCTTTGCATGTGCTGTCAAATCACTTCTATAAGCTACATGTAATTAATTATAAACCTCTACTGAATACCTGATTATACACTTTAATGTATGCGTATATAGGCTGAGGGAGGGTATGTGTGTCATGTGGTGTAAGTGCTGGAACATAGCTATTCTGGGATAGCTGGGAACTTAGTAGGTTAGAGTACCCAGGTCAAGCCTCATGGCAGTCTGGCATGTGAGGAATCAAGATTCATTCTGATAAGAAGTGGTCACCTTCCCATGTTTCACACAATGCAAAACATTTAGAATTTTGAATTTAGAAATGGACATAATGGTGTAGATTGTTCTTATTAATGACGTGTGAATCTGAAGTAATGCTACTGAAGATACTTGACCTTACCTAAACCAGAGGAAAAGAGGGGAGAGCTTGGCTTTTTACTGTACAAACAATAGGTATGTAATGAACAAATGTATATGTTTATTTTCATCTTAATAAAATTGATATTTATTAATAAATTAAATTATAATACAATAAA
>NW_010227480.1:19456-43926 GCF_000690775.1 Eurypyga helias | reverse complement strand
GCTAGCCGGAGTTAAACCACCACAGAATGTAACATTTCTTGTCCAAGACGGAAAGAGCAGTTACCGCCAGCTGCAGTCATTCGTTTTAGAGAGCTGTATGACCGAAAGCTCTGCTAACAGAATTTGGTCTTCTATGAACAACTCTTCATTGACCCCAAGGGAATCCCCTTCCTTTTTGTGCTAAAGTAAATTATTATGTTTCTTTTCCAGCATATTGGCAGCGTGATCAAAGATACCAGAGAAACTGAGGAAAGATGGGAAATGAGACAATATAAAACACCTCAGGGGTATAGGTTTTTCCAGCCTAATATCTATAAAACTTGTTATCTGTGCAGCATGAGTGTAAAAGACAACAGACATAAATTTTGTGAGCAAAGTATGAGTGCACATCTATCAGAGAGTGGGAGTAGAGATGAGATGGGGGAGAATGTCTTTCACAATATTTCCTGTTTACACTCTTAAATTCCCTGCTGAAAGCCACCCTGAAGTCTCTTACAATACTCTCTTCCTCTGTACTGAATATGCATTCTCTACAGGTATCCTACTTTGCCATTTTAAATTATTTCTTATCTTTAACTTTAGAAGGTTGAGCCTATTAATCAGAACAAAGGAGAGTTTGACAGCTAGAAGGGAAACTAGAGAAAAGTTGGGAATATTTATTACAGCCATTTGGGGCTCAAGGTATCCCAATCTTATTTAATATGTTGACATGTTGAACACTAAGCGATTTTTTTATCATCATCACTCAGCTCTGATATATAAATATAGGCATCTATTAATTATACTAGCAGATGATATATATGAAAATGCCTACTTAGCCTCCAGTTATGAGAAAATGCATTATACTCATCAGGGCTGCCCCAAGGGCATCAGTGATTTGTCCTTGTGAAGACATGCCTGGCCCTCCAATTAAAATACTGAGCAGAAAACATCCACTTCTCTCTTGAGACAGCTACTTCTGAGGCACGGCAAAAAATACCTTTCCTTAGCCTCAGGGTATAGGTGCCAGAACAATTTAAGAATTAGAACATTGTAACAGGAGTGGATTTTTGCTTCCTATGAAGGTATTTCGTGCAGAGTAAATATAGAGGCTGCTTGATATGCAGCAGTCAGAGCTGGGATTGTCTGTTAAGAAGGTGTTCTCCAAAATGGTGTAGAGGCAGCACAGCAAAAGATATGCTCCTTTCCAAACCCAGGGGTCCAATACATCAGGAACAGCGAGGGACATATTGAATTACAGCATGCTTCTGTGATGCCTTGCTACAAAATAGTGCCTTGGAGCTGTGAGGGGATTGGGTAAACTTCCCTAAACTGCACTGGGGACCAAAACCAAATTCAGATGCACGAGCATCTTCTAGCAACGCTTTGTCAAATTGGAGATTGATCCAGATTAAGACTCATCTCATGGCCCCAGAGTGTGAGAATTAAAGGCTCTGCTTAATTACTGCTACTCTAGTTAACAAGTTAGACTAATGAAACTAGCTGAACCACAGTAGCTGTCTATAGATGCTTTCAGTGTTGCTGCAATTGCCTTTTAATCTAATCTGCATGAAATTGGACTGCAGTGAGCTACCTGGCATTTCCCCTGTAAAGCACTCACCTGTAAGCCATTACCACAGTTTAGGTGACACACAGCAACTTCTTACAGAACAGGGACTTGAATGTAAACCTGAGTCTGAACAGCAACCGGTCAGATCCCTTGGTGATGTGAATAAACACGAGTTGACTGGCTTTGCTTGAGCTTGGCCAGTTTCTGGTTGTACGCTTTCCTTTCTTTAAGGCCTTTTCTAAGATTTTGTAGAGTCAATTCTGTCTCAAAACAGATCATTTTTGGTTTTTGGAAAAAGCCTTCCAAGTCCCTGAAAAAAACTAAGCTGTGAAAAGGTGTTTATCCATGCCTAAAAGTTCTAGTGGTCAATGCAAACTTACTTTTAAATTGTAATGCAATTACTTAAGAGTCAAAATGGAAATCCAGTTTCTGTATCTCAGAGTAGCATAATCTTTTAGACTGGAGTTTTCTGTTACCCAATTTTTTTCCCTAAGCAACTCCCTTTCATAGTATTGTGTTCACAAGTCCTTAACGTGATTTGCAAAGTGATACAATGTGAAATGTAAAAGGGTGAAATCTGTTTTTCAAACATTCACAAATAGATTCTGAGAGTGAATACTTTCTGCAATATTCTGAGTATTAGATAAAACCCCCACAAATCTATCAGCAGGTGAGCTTGGTTGACCAGTTCTGCTGCATGCTAAATTTTTATTTTGTAGTGAATAAAACTTTTGAATTGGTGGTATAACTTGAAATAGACTTTTCAAAGTTAAATACTACTTGGCTTTACTGTGTTAATAACAGAAGAGATGATAAGGAGCAATGACATTAATAATAAATATTCTCAAAAGCAAGATGCAGGACCTGAGCGCAGAATGAGATACACCTTTCCTCAATACGCATATCTGTAAGAATCTAATCAAGATTGATCTTATCACATTTAGAGCCTGAGAGTGTCTCAGGTGGAGTGGAGGCAGGAAAATGGCAAAAAGCTGTTACTTCTTGTAATCCTGGCGAAGGATAAGAGAATGAATCATTAAAGTACCCTTGCTCAACAAGGAACCAAAGAAAATGTCAAAATAGCTATACAGAAGACCTGCTTGAAAAGAAAACAAATTCTGCCACCTAAATGTCCCTGAAGTCAGCACTGGTTTTTTTGTTCAATGTGAAATATTTAGATGCTGAAAAACTGAAAACTAAATTCTGATGGAGTTCACTGTTGACTTACTTGCTCTAAGTTCATCGTCTTACTTTTCACACATACCTGTCTACAACCAGGACATTTGCTGTAGATATCATCTTTTTTTATCCATCCTTTATACGGCCATGGAATAGGAGGCATCTCTGTTCCTCCCTGGCTCTTCATCACAAGATGTAGAACACCGTGAGCATTCCTACACGTGACTTAGAAGTTCACTCAAATTTTAAGGAGAGAGAAATAAAGATGAAGAGGTAATTTTGCACTACTAAAGATTCCCAGAAGTTGGAACAATAAATTTTACTCTATAGTCCTCCGATTATGTTTTCCCCATTTGATCACTGTCAGAGAATAACTGAATACAGGAGAAGGTCGTGTGACGCGTGGTGATTTAATAGCTTTTCTTAAGAGTTTGGCTTCTCCAGAAATTACCATTGCTCTGTGTTTCTAAGAACTCTGACACCAAAATGATCGCTCACGTTTCTTTGGTTCAGGAGAGCTGTGGATAGCTAAGCAGCATAGAATCATAGAATGGTTAGGGTTGGAAGGGACCTTAAAGATCCCAACCCCCCTGCCATGGGCAGGGACACCTTCCACTAGACCAGGTTGCTCAAAACCTCATCCAGCCTGGCCTTGAAGACATCCAGGGATGGGGCATCCACAGCTTCTCTGGGCAACCTGTTCCAGTGCCTCACCACCCTCTCTGTGAAGAATTTCTTCCTGACATCTAATCTAAACCTCCCTGATTTCAATTTATACCCATTTCCCCTTGTCCTATCACTACAGGCTCTTGTAAAAAGTCCTCTCCCAGTACCCTTGTAGGCCCCCTTCAGATACTGGAAAGTTGCAATGAGGTCTCCTCGGAGCCTCCTCTTCTCCAGGCTGAACAAGCCCAGTTCTCGCAGCCTTTCGTCATAGGAGAGGTGCTCCAGCCCTCTGATCATCTTCGTGGCCTCCTCTGGACTCGCTCCAAGTGGTCAATATCCTTCTGATATTGAGGGCTCCACAGCTGGACGCAGTACTCCAGGCATGACACTGTTCAGCAACAGCTCATGGGGCACAAGTCCTTTACCCAAATTTAGCCACTCCCCCTTTCTTTCTGCACAATTCATGTTCTAATACATTGTGTTATGTGTCGGTTACATGGTCATAAATGATTTTTGTATGGATGGGTAGATGTACATTTGTGTATATACAGACACATTTTCCTCCTCCTCACTCCTTTCAACATGCACACCAATTGCCATCCAGCCCAGGTGCTTGACAAGTACATCCTTCTTGTTGGGGACTAACTAATGTAGTTATGAACCAGCTTGGTTCAGATTAATTACAGGCTTCTTTCAGTTTCCTATCAGCTCCTCAGCATTTGATGTATCCAGCATTATCTATCAGTCCCCACCCCAGCATAGTTCTACCACAACAGCTGACAGCTTCTTTCACTAGTTGTCACTCAGCAAGTGCTGAACCAGTCCCAGGCCTACATCCTTACCTGTATTTTCATGGAATAACAGCTCACACAGAATGCAAAACACTAATCTCACTCTATCCAAGGTATCAGCTTTCAACCATTGTTTGCTATGTTTGCAAGCAAGTGCCCTTGCACTCTCTCCCACATCTCCTTTCATCTGGGAGAAGCTTCTCACAAACACCTAAATCTCACTGCTCAGGCTGAATGCATCCAAACTCAGCTGTGGTTAGATATTTTGGGACTCTGTGCTTGTCCGGGTGACTGGTGCCATCTCACTGCTGCTTTGTTCTCCTCCCAGCCTCTTGCCTCCAGCCTTATACTGATCCTCATAAAGGGGTCATGGTACCAGCTGGAGTCTCGCTCACAAAATGTAAACAAAGGGCCACCCTCATTTGCTTCATTTGCACCTTTCTTTCCATTGAACTCCATGCCTTTGACCTATAATAAAACATATCTCAAAGTGGAGTCTGAGTAAAGAAATGATACATGCCATCAACAATTTTGTTAAATCACGTGGAACTTTGCCAGACTGAGGAAAATCTGCAGCATCTGGAGGCAGACTGCCTCCAGTATATATTACTGCAACCAGGGAAATATTGTGAGTTTACTATCCTGGAAAAGTTTACTGTCCTGGAAAACTGTTACTGTACAAAACACATGCCAAGTTAATATTGTAATGAATTTTATGGCTTGGAACTGCAGTTAGCTAGTGCTTGTAGCCAGAGGGCTATATCCTCAGATGGTGTAAAAGAAGCAAAGACCTATCAGAAACTGACTATTAAACACAGAACAATTGGCCTGAGAGTAAGCTTGCTGCTGCAAGCTTTCTCTTACAAAAATGGACTCAGTGACTTTGTGTGATCATGAACACAAGAAATGCAGAAAATCTAATAAATTTAGAGGAAGGCAGATGCATAAATCTTGAAGACAGATGTATAAAATCTAATAAAGAAGTCTAAGAAAATTTCTTAATAACATAGAAGACATCTATTCCTTGCTGGTGCATATCCCTGGCACATGGAACTAATGTTGTTAAGGTCATCTGAGTCCACTCAGAGAAACTTTTGGAGCTCTTACCTGCTTCTTGCAGAGGTGTTGGAGGAGGTAAGAAGATAGCTGAAGTGAAGAGAGAAGGGCAGGCACAAAGCTGTTGCAGGGTGCCTTCAGCTGGGTACTGCTGAGGTCCTTTCCTCTGCAGTGCTGACGTTTTCCTTCCACCTGCAGGTCTGTTACCTTTCACCAAAGCTGCTGCAGTGCTTTTCCCTGTTCTCATGTGCCCATTTCTCATGGGAAGCAATTGCCACCAGAGTAAGAATTATTACTTCTTCCTCCCTGCCCCTTCCCATCCCTTCTTTCATAGCTTCAAGTTTACACCAGAGGAAAACCAAGTTATTTCAGCCAACACGCAGTCACCCAGCATCAGTGATGTAGCTGTAGTGGCTAAGCTGGGGGTTACATCCATTCTCATTGACAGAGAAACTCATAGTGCAACACAGCCACAGCCTGGCTGCAATTCAGACTCCCTGCACAAACATCTCTCTCTCTTCATGTGTAAACTCTCCCAATATGCATACTGGCTTCATCTGTCTCCAAATCTAATATAGAGGCAATTATGAAAATAGCTTCCTCAGTTAATGCTTAAAATAGCTGTGGGGAAGAGCCTGTGCTCTACTTCCCCTGTATCTCATACCCTGTGGTGTGGGCTTGGTATCTCACCACATAAGTGGACAGCCTCTTTCACAGAATCATAGATAGAAACACAGAATCATAGAATGTTTTGTGTTGAGAGGGACCTTAAAGATCATGTAGTTCCAACCCCGCTGCCATGGGCAGGAACACCTTCCACTAGACCAGGTTGCTCCAAGCCTCATCCAGCCTGGCCTTGAACACTTCCAGGGATGGGGCATCCACAACTTCTCTGGGCAACAGAGGAGACTTACATTCAATCAGAGCACAAATTGTGTCAATAAAGTCATTGATGGCAAAGAAGGCAAGTCTGCACATTACAGCTATGTCTATACTTGCAAGTTAAACTCTTACAAGGAAGACTTCCAAGCAGTGGAAATCAATTGTCTGCACTGTAAATTCATACTATTAAATTATCCCAGTGCAGTTTGGGCTTCAGCATGCTCCAAAATACTCTGGGAGAGTTTGGGAGTTAGTGTAGGCTAGGGACAGTCTCAGAAGGTAGTTCATATGCAGCCTCTGTTTTGGAGGCTCAGAGAGTTCAATAACACATTTTTGGACAGTCTTGTAACATGCTACTGGGTGGAAAAAAAAAATATGGAGAATTAAGTGACAATATGTAGTCTAATTAATTGTACTTATACAACATATTTAACTCCCAGAGATCCCATTCCTCATTCCAAAGGGTAAGACTCTACTTCCAGAAAGATCAATAATGCATAAAAAATCTGCCCAGTATTATTAGTTTGAAATGTCAGAGCTTTCCTGCCTACAGTGAGGTTTCAAAATCCACATTTCGTCTCTTTAGCAGATGTGTTTTGAGCTTTTATTGCTGTTAACCACCTGTAGCTCTTATATACTGCAGTCTGAGAGAGCTCAGCACTTCTGAAAACCAGACTGCTTTAGTCAGCTCCCGGTAAACAGATTTGGAAGCAGAAGAGCCGAAGTCTCTTTGATTTTCTTGGAGTCAAAATGAAGGACACTCTTCTTCCAAGCAGTGATGTAATTTGAAGGCAAACCTAACCGCTGTGCTTCAAAATGGATGCTCATTATTAGTTTTTTGCATAGAAATAAAAGATGAAAAAATTCATTCTCATTACTGAAGTAAATATGAAAAAGTAAGGAAAAGATGCAAAGATTTTTTATAATTGATTCTTCCTGCTGGCTTTGAAATAATCTGAAATTGCTTGAAGCGATATGCTTGCATGACTTTGTAATACCATGCAATACTGATAAAAAAGTTCATCAAATCATCACAAACCTAACAGAAGATTTCCTAAATAAGCTTGAAAAATTCAAAATGAACATGCCTGCAAAGAAATAAAATGGATCAGAGAGAAAATTCAGCTTTCAAAGCAAACAGGGTTTTCATGATGCCAGAAAAGAGTCACACAACAGTGAATGTAAAAGCAGAGCAGAAACTGTCCAAAGACTGTACAGCAGTGTACGTTCTGGGGCAGCTGAAAACATCCCAGTATAAGAATCATGGAGGTAAACTATGTGCTATGGACTTGGATTTGAATTGCTTTTCTTATTTTGCACTGTACTTACTCAGACTCTGTAGAGCATCATAACCATCTCCAGTTTCCTCTCCAACAACAATGAGCTTAAGCTGTATTTGGGATAACAGAGAATATGCTTGTCTTATTCAGATTTCAGTTACTGTAGCTAAGCACCATAATGCATTTTATCTGTGAAAGGACCCAATAAATGAAATAAATTAATTAATATAAATAAGTTATATAAACAATACCTTTTTTTTTTTTGCTGTCTTCTTTAAAATCCTCCAAGAGATCCTTTTATTCCTGTTCACACAGACTCGTATGTTTTTCTTCAAAGAGTCTCACTGATTTTAAAGTACTACGAGCGAAGGTCAAACTTTATTCAACATATGTAAGAATAAGAGACTCTTGTGGGCATAGTGGAAGAGCAGAACTTGCACAAGGGATGTGAAGGAGGAAGATGTTTAATGCAAGAGGCTTAGTGTCAGTTCCCATCTGGAATACAAGGAGCATTTTAATAAATTGTTTAGCAATAGCCTTTGTCCTTCACCCATATCCATCTCATAAAATGAGAATCCAGGCTCAACAAAAATATTCCAAGGATAAATAGAAGACATAAAGAAAATTAGTTTCATGTTTTGTGGTTTTGGGGTTTTGGGTTGTTGGGGTTTTTGGGTGGTTTTTGGGGTGGGTTAGGGGGTTTTTTTGTTTGTTTGGTTGGTTTTGTTTGTTTGTTTTTTGTGCAGGGTTTTTTCACAGTAAAATACAGTAAAGATTTTTTAAAGGGTTTAAAATCACCATAAGTATTTATTTTTTGTGAGCAAAAGATTTAATTCTGTCCAAGTTTCTACTGCAGTTGACATGATAAAATCTCATTAATAGATATATTTTAACTACATTTCTTGATTTGTTTTTTTTTCCTTCCCACTTCAGTATAAAATTTTAAATTAAACTGAATTTTATCTGTGATAATATTTGCATCATAGCGTGGTATCAAGGACACAAATAGTAGCAAGAGAGTGTAAGAAGAGCCATATTTTCATAGCTAATGTTCAACCTAAATCCTCATGATGTCTTAAAACTTACACTAATTTTCTGTTTCTTATTGGGCATCCTTGGTTTATGGGCTCTATCTTCTAGCTTGCACAGTAACCTGCAAGAATGATTCCGTTTAACTAAATACTATTATATTGTGTTATAAAGACATGTGCAAATCTTTGCCTTTCTGAAGCATCTTGCAATAAGAATTGGTTTCCTTTGTTCTTCAGTGATGCATTAGAGTTATGGTGCTCCACAGTGGCAAATTAACTATTGTGCTTTCTTCCAGAAAAGCTGGGTGTTTTCAAGGAAAGGCTGAGGATAAAGGTGGCAAGTGTGGAGAACTGAACACACTGACAGGAAAACAGAGTCCCACAGTACACAGTCTTTTTTCTTTCTTTAATTTGATGAAGTGGATATTGCTGCCAGTCCTCCAGTGTTTCTGTGAGTAGCATGGTCCTGATCAACAGATGTGGATATTGAATGCTTGCAAGATGACACCAGCCAAATGAAAAATGCATTTTGTCCCTGCAGTGTGTTTTTATTCTACATTAGAAAGCTTATTCTTTCCCTGCAGCAAACAGCCATTCACCAAGGCTCAATTTCCCTTTAAGTGGACATTCCTGCAGTTTTCCGGGGTCTTGGAGTTTTTCTTTCTTTTCTCTTTTAAAAGGTCTGTCTTATTCCTCCCAGTGTTCACAAGTTGATAATATTCATCTGAGCTAGAGCAAAAGTTTACAAAGTTGCTGTTTAAAATAAGCCTAATAATGGCACATTGCTGAACTTCATGGGAGTGGGAGCTGCTAGATGCTCCACACTTTGTAAAAGCAGTCCCACCCTCAGCTCGGTGTCCTCAATACTCACTCTGTGGTCTGCTTGCGAGGTTCCTGTAGCTTAGTGCAAGTCATCTCTTCTTACTCCTGCAAATATATGTAATAATTCTGCAGAATGTAAAGCCCTAAGGATTCAAATATATTATTTTACCAAAAGTAAGTTAGATGGTTTAGGCCCAGAGGTGATTTAATTTTAAATAAAGAGAAGTTTCTTACAGTACAGCTGTAAAAGGTACATGCTATTATTTTTCAGTCTATAAAATTTAACTCTAAAAACTTCAGTTACACTGAAAAGATACAGAATCTAGTGCCTTCTGTAATATGAAACCCAAACCTACTGAATGAAAGAAGCAAAGAGTTTTTAAAGATGTGTTTGGTCCAGGTTTCAGGTCCTAGATTGTCACTTTCCTGGCCCAGAAATAGCCTTACACAGATACAAATGCAAAGACAGAGGAACCAGAGACAGTTTCTCTGCACTAACCTTCCAGAAGACTGAACTGAAGAGATGGGGAAAAAATGAAGGGGCAGGGAGTAACTCCTGCTGGTTTGGGACTAGTTAAGCAAATAGGGAGTCTTGGCTACTACACTTGGCTATGAGGAGTGATTACTGAGCCAGGCGATTATTTCTAGGGAAGAGCACTGGCTTCATTCCGTCACCTTCTGACATAGCCAACAACTGGCAGATACTTCTATCCTAACAGCAGGGAGGCTTCACTTGTTTTCATTGCTCCGCACAGAAAAGGCAGTCAGCGTAAGATGAAGTATGTTCTGGAGAACCTCTCCAACTCCTTGGTTCAGAGTGGTTTTGAATGCAGTAGGATGAGTTGAAGGAATTCAGTAGTTGTCTCATGTGTAGAGGGTCCAAGACTATGTATACAGGAGTGAAAACCTCCCCTCCACCCCTGGGTTCAGGAAACAACCAGAAACTCTGAAGCAGTGATGATTATTTCTCTGTGTGCCATGGGTGCAATGAAGATGGTTCCTCACACTTCTCGTCATGTGCATCCTCCCACCTCCGAGAGAAAACGGTGTGGTAGGAACCCTCTTATTGCCCTCTTTTCTGTGCCGGTATTCGAACGAAAGGCCAAGGAGCACTACTTAAAAACCAAACCATGTCTATTTTGTATTCTTATTGTGCCAGGAAAGGACACACAGTCTGTCTCTAAGGTGGTCTGATTTATTCAGTCCCCACACCACTGTTTACATAAGGAGTCAACATCGCTTAGTGTGTGCTTCAGCCTCATTGGCATTCATTGGTTCCACCTTGGTCTCAGTCGCTCTCAAGATTTCAGATAATAGCTTCGGTGTCTGGCCAATGAGTAGTACTCATGTGAAGCCAAGCAACACCATGTTAATATTTATGTCAACAGATAGATTCACTCCACAAAACAATTATTTTTTTTTCTGGCAGATTATATGACACCCACTTGAGAATGGTGTACGGCATCTTCATGGGGAAATTCCTTCTCTTGTATAGGAGTAAAAGCTCCAGAGATGATTACAAGCTGAAAATTGTCTTTGTGTCACTACAGTAAGTTAAAAAAAGAAATAGAAGTTATTTCATCAGTGTATTTGACTTTTTTATTTTAACAAGTATGAGGCAGACCTTTAATTATGAAAAGAAAGACCCCATGAATGGAGCTTCTTGCAAAGCCCAGATGCTATTCCCAGGCACTGTGTACTATCCTTTACCTCACAGAGTTACACTCCAGTATCCACCCATGAGCAGATGATGTAAGAGTCTAATTTTCATTACTTGCAATACCTTTCAGTTTGCTTGTAAGTCAGTGTCACTCAGCCACTTCCTCATCTTCCCCTTCCCACCCGCCCCAGTGCAGGAAGACAGTCAGAGGAAAGACAAGGAAGCTCATAATGTTGAGATAAGAACCATTTAATAATCGAATACAAATGAAAATTACAGTGATACTACTAATAATAAGAAGACTACCAATATTAAGTAATTAAAATAATAGAAAATAGAGCCTGACCATGAATGAAACATTCCCTCAGCCGCTCTGGGCCAGCCATCAGCACTGTGAAGAAAAGGAGCTCTTTCCTGCCTGAAACCAGCACAGTCAGCCCTCGATGGAAAGTGATATAATGTCAATGGGCGTTTTTGGCAACCATTAAGAACACCCAGGAGAAGCAAAGCTTGTTGTTGAAACTTCAATGAAACTGCACAGATCTGTAACAGACTGAACAAAACTTGTTTCCTGTATTTTGTTTTATTCTCTTCGACTATCAGACATAGGTCCTTCAATGTTAACCAAGTGTTAAGATAATCCAAGCAAATCCCTGGCTTATTTAGTTTACCTAGTTGTATCTGCTCTTGGGGTATATAACTTGTATTTAACAAAAAGGTTATTCATGTTTGACTAAACCAGGTTTCCTGAGAAGGCAATGGAAGACATACCTAGTGCTGGTTACTCTACTATCACTGGGAGAAGTTTTCTCCCATTTCTTTGTTTTGTCACTTGAATTATCTTACTTCCACACCTGGTCCTTATATTCTTCTTTTCTCCCTGAAGAGCCCTCCTAGGGCCCATCGTCTCCTTCCCATGAAGGCACTTGCAGACTCTAATGAAGGCACCCTTCAGCCTTTCTTTTCAAACAGATTGAGCTGTGTAATGCACTCACCCTGAGTTACGTCCCTCAGCTCCCATGCCATTTCACAGAATCACAGACCAGTTGAGGTGGGAAGACACCTCTGGAGACCATCTAGTCCAACCCCCCGCTCAAAGCAGAGTCACTTAGAGTAAGATGCTCAGGACTGTGTCTAGTCAGGTTTTGAACAAATTTCAAATAATAATATTAAAAAATAATAAAACATAATTTACATGCGATTTTTTTTGTCCAGAAACTCTGTATGGTTCTACAGAGTAACCCCTCATCCTCCTCTCGAGAGGAAAATCATTTATGGGAGAGTAGTTTGTGTTTAATGTTGTTCTGACAAGAAGAAAATAGAGCATAAAAAATTCAGTATCATCACCACATCATGTGGTAATTACAGCACTTAAACACGTAGCCAGACAACGAGAAGCCAGGGACTTTCCTTGTGTAAGAGGGAACAGCCACTTACTGACTGTCTTGACCGGTGAAAAACTGATTAAAAAACCTGAAGTATTCTATCAGCCGAGTCTGAGGGCACTGTGAAGGGGACGTATAGAAGCATTGGGTACGTATAACTCTACTTTCAGAGGCAACATGATATTGCCTCTGCACAAGTTATGAATCTCAAAGATAAAACACAGACAGCAGATTCCTGTCGTTCAGGGTGTGGGTGTGAGTGTGTGTGTGGAATAAAACAGCCTTTATGAGATAAAAGGGGTTCTCAGTCAGCAATGGCAGTATTCTCCTCACCTAAGTGTCTCAGAGTTAGATTTCTAGACATAGAGGGCCATTTATGCCACATCTACCATCACTGGGGAAGGGTGGACTACTTCAGAGGTAGCTTCTTTCCAGCTGTCTTAGCATTTAATGCAAAACTAGTCCTTCTAGACTGTTTTTATTCAGTGTAAAGAAAGGCAGGAGCCTGCAGAGCTCGACTCCGGGTTGATTTATACATAGATTATATTAAATGAGGTTGATTGCACACTTAGGTTATAAACTGAGGTTATACTGTAAAATCCCATGAAATGCCCATGCCACTGTGCCTGGCAGAGATAAAAAATCAGGGTGGGAGAATCATGACTCTTTCTTGATTCAAATCAGGGAAAGATGTGCCCCAAGATCAGGTGGCAGAGCTCTCTAGAGTTCAGCCACTTGTGTCATAGCAAAAACAAATTTGTTCAGCATCAAACTGTTTTCCCATTGTCTTAATTTCAATGTAATTTGGAAAAAAAATAGTTTATAACAAGATGAATTACTAAACTTGGAGCTTGGTTTTAAATTAGTAATTTTAGCTGTGCCTGAATGTTTTAGTTTTTTGATTTGTCTTGTTTAACTTCAATGTTTACCAAGAGCTGAGCATTAAAATCTGTTCATTAATAGAACCTTCATCCCAAATTTGGCACTGTTTTTTGCTAACTAGGAAGACCATATTTAGACAGATTCATATGAGTAGTTATGTAACTAAACCTACTTCTGAGTCTTAATACTTTACATTTTTAACCCTTTTTTCTAAGGAATGAAGCCTAAATGGTCACACTTCCTATGTACATCCATCTTCCTCTCTATGATGCTCACTAAAACTTCTGACCCCTCCAATTTCAAGTAAATCTGTCAGAGATTCAAGCACATTATAGTCCTGCAGATTTCACCACACCCATGTAAGATAAAGTTCCTATCATTGCCCTCAATAAAGGAAAGGTGACAGCAAGAATTCAAACCTTTATAAAGACACTGAAAGTCTATGTAGGATGAAAATACCACAAGTGCCCTGAGCACAGAGAAATGATTGATTCACATTCATATCTTTTAAAAACACAGGATCTAATCAATTCTGCTGCTCATGGAACAACTTGTTGTTGCATTAGAAAATAATTTTATTCACATTAATATGGGACTATTCATCTTTGTTGGTGATGTATGCTAATTTGAAAAAGACAAAATTAGAATTGAATTTTAAATGCATAAATACAGTATTTTCCATCTTGCTGTCGAAACTAGCCTTGTACCCCATTATATTTGAGCACAGATCTGGAATTCTCCAGGGAAAAAAGCATCTGCTTTCACAGAGGCATAATATATCCAGTGTTGTACCTCTGTGTCTAAAGTAAACACTGTGACTCACTATATGGAATCCACATTCCATGAATAAAATAATTTACCTTATTAAAGGTGAATTAAGGAGTGGGGAAGTTGCCAACTGACAGTATTTTTTTTGCGTAAGCACAAAATGATCCTCAAATTATTATCTTTCAATTCCTTCCAAAATGCCAAAAATATAATATTGTTTAATTAACAGAATTACTGAAGTTGCAAAGGTCTAAGTTCAGCATTCCGGTCAGAGGTTGGAATAGTAAAGGAGCGTTGGTTGGAAGGGATTTAGAGCGATCTGCTCTGTCACCCCCACACTCAAAGTAAGTTCAGCATCAAAGTTGAGGCATATTACTACACACAAGTTATGAAATTGTCTAAGAATGTCCCCACAAACTCACTGGGCCCCTGTTGCTAAGCTTCACCGTCCTTACAGTGAACATTTTTTTTCTTGTGTCCAGGCGGAATTTCTCCTGCTCTGATGTCTCCCTGTTGCTTGCTGTCCATGGTGCCCTCCTGCATCTACCTACGCCTTCTCCGTCACCTGTCCCCGTCTGTGCTCCAGGCTGAGCAAGTCCCAGTCCTGAAGCCTCTTTTCAGACAGCAAGTGCTCCAACCCTGATCATCCTGGGGGCCCTCTGCTTAATTTGCTCCGGTTTATTGATGTTTTCCTTATACTAGGGACCCAGAAGTGGACACAGTACTCCAGATATATTTCACAAGTGCCGTCCAGAGGGGGAAACCAATTCCCTGGACCTGCTGGCTCCACTCTTGATGCTGCAGCCCTACACATGGCTGGCCTCCATTGCCACCACCTCTGCTTCCAGAAAACTTGTCCAGTGGAGAATGAGTAATGTTTACCCATCTGGACTGTAACACCCAACGGCATTATAATACAATGGCATTGAGGTCCAAAGATGCAGTATTAGAACAATATTTTTCACTTTGCTATAGTCATATGAGTATTTGCTTTTTAAAGAAAAGAAATATAACAAACCACTGTTTGATTTATGCCTTCAGCCAAGCTAGCCATAATCACCTAGGAGACAAATAAATAAACAGAGCTTTCACACTTGGATGATCTAGACTAGAAACCACAGACCTCACACCAAAATGTGAGACAAGAGTCTCATAAATAACAGGAAAATGTGACATTTTAAAAAAAATGTATTTTAATCGGCTTTCAACCAACAGTAAAACTTTCCAACATAAAATACAGAGTGCATGGAATAAAACTTCGGGTCAACAAACATTGTTGAGTTCATTTTGAAACAGAACTAGAATTCTGTAATAATACTCTAAGAAACAGAATATCAAATTTTAGATTGAAGTTGATTAAATGCTTCCACTATGCCCTATTTTACTATTCGTGGCTCCAGTATGGTTTATGTACTGTAGTCAGAGCCTGGCTTGAGAGGGTGGTTACCCGTAGCTGCGGAGCTGTGTTGAAGCACCAGGGTGTCCATGCTACATTTTTTGTCCTGTTAGCTTCTCCCCTCCACCTGACCATCTGTACCCACGTCCCATCCATCTCCTCGGGTGACTTCCAGTGGCCACAGCCCTACAGACTCTCCTTCGCTCAGGCACTTCAGCAGCAGCAGCAGAGCCAGCACATGACCAAAGGCAGGGCATTGCCAAGTTCTCTACATCCAGGTGTGAAATGCCATGAGGCAGAAGGAACTCCTGGACTTGACACTGCCCAGGGCAAGTCCAGACCAGCCCCAACAACCATGGGCTCTGCTGAGCCTCCATCATCTCCTGTCTGTAACCTTCTTTGTGACCTGCCTCTCTCCTTTGTTCCCAGCCCTTGGAGTACCCACTGTGGTCTTGAACGCATGAAGATTTTGCTTCTGTGGCTCACATTTCAGGATTTCATATATCCTTGTAACCCCCCCAAGACTATTGCCAGGAAGTCAAAAGCAGCTGACAGTTTCTCCCTCTGCTGCTGAGAAGAATGGATGACAAGTTTTATAATCACATGCAACGAGGAAAGAATTAGCACTTCACAGAGGTAGTAACCCTAAGGAAAAACTCCTTTACACAAGCATAATTGATTTGAAGCCATTTGTATTCAATGCCACTAGATTAGAATGACTATAATAAAATAGATTGATAAAATTAATATTCCATTAAATAATTACATAATTACAAGTGCATTTTTAATTTCCAAATTTAGTTTTCCCAGTCCCCAAATCAGGACAGATGGCTCCCTGTAGCAAACATAGCCTCAGAAAACACAAATTTGATTCAGATGCCTACAAGAATCACTTCAAAATGAACACTTCTACTGTTACAGTCTTTGATGTCAGGACATAAAGATTAACAATCTATTAACATGGTTGCTGAGCATTTCACATGAATGTGCACTTACAACAGGGTTTCCTATGAAAGACAACACTGTACACCAACTCACCTGCCAAATCAGTTCAAAAACTGGATGATAGAATGAGGTTTCTTCTTAGTAACATGCTCTGCTTAATTTTCTTTGCGCATAAATTGAAGGAGTAGAAGAGGGAAAAAGTGTTGTTTACCACTCTACAACCCTGCAAAGGCAAACTCTGGCACTGGTTAGACTAGAGCTCTGTCGCAGATAGAATGATAGTGCACTACACGCATGAGAGAGAAGCAGCAATATAATTTATTGATATAAGACAGTGAGATAAAAAAGTTCAATAGTGAATATGACAGTGATTTAACAAGATTCGATGGCAAGGTACACTTGACTATTTACTGCATCAGACAAAACTGTCAGGGGGACCCTCCCAGTGAGTCCTGAGGTTCAGAAAGGACCCCCTTGCTTTCTAAACTCCTCAGAGAGAGGTCTAGGTGCTGCTGGATCCAGTCCTAGCCCCAGACTTGGTCAGTGGTTTATGTCTAAAGGATTATATAAGAGCAATCAACCCTTTATATCACTGAGCTAAGATTTCGAAGTTTAGCTTGCTGTTAGTCACTTATCAAGAATCTGTTGCTGCAAGGAATCTCTCGATCTTGAGGAGTAAATTTGAGGAGATCCCGGTGTGCAGCCCGCTGCCATGCAGGAGAGCCCAAAGGGTTGGCAAACTCTGGCACTGGTTAGACTAGAGCTCTGTCGCAGATAGAATGATAGTGCACTACACGCATGAGAGAGAAGCAGCAATATAATTTATTGATATAAGACAGTGAGATAAAAAAGTTCAATAGTGAATATGACAGTGATTTAACAAGATTCGATGGCAAGGTACACTTGACTATTTACTGCATCAGACAAAACTGTCAGGGGGACCCTCCCAGTGAGTCCTGAGGTTCAGAAAGGACCCCCTTGCTTTCTAAACTCCTCAGAGAGAGGTCTAGGTGCTGCTGGATCCAGTCCTAGCCCCAGACTTGGTCAGTGGTTTATGTCTAAAGGATTATATAAGAGCAATCAACCCTTTATATCACTGAGCTAAGATTTCGAAGTTTAGCTTGCTGTTAGTCACTTATCAAGAATCTGTTGCTGCAAGGAATCTCTCGATCTTGAGGAGTAAATTTGAGGAGATCCCGGTGTGCAGCCCGCTGCCATGCAGGAGAGCCCAAAGGGTTCTTGGGCTGCTCACTATTTATGGGGCTAAGATGACAGGCTCATTGTCATATTTGCATACCGACTGCACATGTTAATTTCTTCCAAATTTGGTTTGAGTCAGACAATGACCAGCACTGTGGTAGAGGTGGATGCATTGCCATAAATCAGCCCCTGGCTATTTTGTTGTTATCTGTCTCCACCGAATCCACTTGGAGCAGGATGCACCCATCACAACCAGACACATCCATCACGACCAGCACTGGTGGTTATTGCTTGAGCAGTGTTATGGGACAAGGTCAGGTCAGGGGCAGGATTATGGAGCACACCATCACAGCTCTAAGTGAATGCTATTGGTGTAAGATTTTAAATAGATCTCATGTCTGTGTTGTCAGATTTTTTCACAACTTGTCAGAGACACCGCACTGGCACAGGAGCTAGTTCTGATGAGAATACAAGTTTCTTCTCTCCGCAGGGGGAATTCTCTGTTCATCTTCTGGAGCCAAATTTGGCCCTTGACTATCTGAACTGCACAGAAAGACCAGACCATAACACTGAAGCCAACACAGCAGGTCCTAATTGCATATTCTGTCCTGCACTTAATGTGTTTAAATTCACAGCATTCCAGTGAGGCAGAGATGGGAGGTGGACAAACTGAAGTGCAAGATGGCCTGGAGGGAACCTGGTGATCAGGGAAGGAGATGAGGAAGCCAACAGCATGGATTGTTGTAAACAGGAATTACCAAACCAAAAGATCAAATGAGGGCTACTTCAGCATCGTGCTTTGCAGGAGGAGGGTTGCATGAAAGAGGACGTGTCTGGAGCAAGTATCTTTTGCTTTGCAGTACTTGGGCTGGAAACACTCAGGTGCAGTGGCTCAAAGAGGTGATAAGCACTGAGAAGTAAGAGTCTTTTTTTCCACCATGTGAGTATGGCAGGCATTTTCTAACTGTCCCTGAAAATACCACATCAAATGCCAAACATTTACCAACCCCATTAAGAAAAGCCAGTTCTTCACTCTAAGGTGAATCAGGGCCAAAACCTTTGGGATGATCTTGGACAGGGCTGCGTTTATTCTGCACTGGAGGCTAAAGGCATGCTTGTACATTTTGCCAGATGGAGTGAAAGTGCTCAGACCCTGGGAAGAGAAACACTTCCCACTCAAATTACACCTATTTGCGATATATGGCTTAGTCACACTGTCCATTAATCGACTGTCAAACTTCTGGTATCTGTCAAAGTCAAATCCTCTGCTCCTGCATTTTGGTACCACACCAGAAGTTATCTGAACTTCTTCAGGATTTGAGACAATTCCTCTTTGTCTTTCACACTATTTGCCACTGAAATGTGAAAGTCATGTCTTTCAGAGATATCCCCAGAGATTTAATGAGTAACCTGAGACAACCTTATACAGTGCTGGAGTAAAACGTATCTTCTTCAATATATCTGAGATTTTCTTTCGAATTTCATTACAGTGGAAATTACACAGGAAAAGAAGGTGAAACTGAATTAGAAACTTTCTGCAGATGGTAAGAGCTGAACAGTGTTATATTTTGTTTCCTGTCATTAGCTGCCTTGCTCTTTGTTAGTTAAGCCTAAAGTTTAGTTACTTCTCAAATTTCAAAAGGGATTGACTTGATTTAATCTGAGCATAGGAGATACAAGTCTGCATCTCAGGAGTAGGGACAGTGCTTTCCCATCTACCTGACAGCCACAGAAATCTCGGCTGCCAACACTGCAGAGACATTTCACATCGTTCCCTCTCCAACTCCCTCTCAGCAGACTGCAGGCAGCGTTGGGGTGCCGGGCAGGAGGATTGCGCCCCATCCCGGGCAGAGCTTCCCCAGCACATGCCTGCCCCAGGCTAGCCACGGGCTCCATTCCTTCTGGCAGCACAGCAGATTTTTGGCAGCAGAACTATTATTTCCCCAACTCGGCGTCGCATGGCATGATTTTGCTACGAAACAATACTGCGTGGTCTTCATGAACGGTCTGGTTACACGTGCGTGTATACCTTGCTATCCTGCTTACTCAAAGGAACAACACAAATACAAAATTCAGTAGCCCAGCGCTTATGTTTTCCCAAGGCAAAACATGCTGTTTTCTTGTTCATAATACCATATATGGGCCCTCCTCATCCTGTCCTATATCCCTGTGACAGATAAGAGGGTGACGGTACCCACTCCAGGTTGTGAAGCAAGGCGAAGCTTGGCCAGACATGAGGCAGCAAAGACATGGTTGGCACCAGCAGCAGCCCTGCTCTGCTCACTCCCACCAGCCCTGCTTTGCTTCACGGTGTGCTGCAGCTCAATTCTTACCCCTTTGGCTGAGACAACACACAAGCAGTGCCTCGGAGACCAGTACTGCATCGGTTTAGGTTTTAATAAAGGAGCTTTTGTCGTTTTCATTTATTTTTAATGTTAGTGTTTGCTCCAACTTTTTGGAACTTTACAATGCATTAACAATCATCGAGAGCAGGGAGGGCCATGTGGTTATGGGAATCCAGGAGTGTGAAGCACCACAACTCTGGTGCTTTAAGTGTGTGAGAAGCTGAGGTAGACATCAGACATCAGTGACAACACTGACATCAATGGGCAGACCATGAACTGAGTGTGTGCGCGCTGTCCCAAAGTTTTATATATGTACCTACCTATAATTTGTTACATTTAAGGCCTCTAAAATGGTTTTGGAAAGGATATGTTAAACAGTGTTTTCCCCACCACCACCATTCACAGAGCAAAGCACTGCAGCATTTTGCTACAGCTTACAAATCACTGTGCACGGGGAATTTCAGTTTCTGGCATCTGTTAGGAACACGTTACATACACTGAGTAACAAGGCTGATCCCTGGATATCTCATTTATTTAACAAGTAAAGACAAAGCGTTTACGCCGTTCCTCCTGCTGTAGCACTGAGATGGCAACCTCACTGCTCAGCTATCCCAGCAATGCTTTTAACCCTTCGCCCTGAGGCCAGCATGTAGACATTGAATTTTCTGCTCAGCTGACTCTGTAATAGTTCAGCCACGCTGTGGAGTGTACTTCTGCGCGTTGTGCCAGGTTACCTCTGAACAGCGTGCTTATGCTCAGAGAAAAATCTCATTAATAACCAGTTATATTATTCAGAAGCCACCCTTATGCATCCTGCCCTTCACTGAGTTTCGACAGCTAAAAAGTAGTCAGTTCGAAGATGCATTTGTTCTC
This sequence comes from Eurypyga helias, assembly GCF_000690775.1. Lineage (NCBI taxonomy): Eukaryota > Metazoa > Chordata > Aves > Eurypygiformes > Eurypygidae > Eurypyga > Eurypyga helias. Next base: position 23,216 of record NW_010227480.1, on the reverse strand, counting down.
GATATGAGGAGAATGTATAATACTGGCATACCTCACCCCAGCCATGCAGAAGTAAGTATTAAAGCTTGATTATTAAACACAAATGTGTACTGTCCTGCTTTGGAAGTAATCCCACTTGTCTGAATTGCTGCACTTACCCATTAGCCACTCCAGCCCACTGCTGAGCAATATGCCCTGGAAAATCAATTACACAGTCCTTACATGTTGTCTGCACCCCTGGTAGAAGAAACAGGTTTTAAAATTAGGGCAAAAGCTTTCCCAGAATTGACTTGAATCCAGCAGCAAAATTATATGCATATTCAACTTCAAAATGACAAACTGTAGTACAGCTACTTATTAGCTGTACTTCTGCAGAGCTACCAGTGAGCCATGAAAGTTTTGCTCTCCAGGTGATTTAGCTATGTAAGACCCAGCCATAGTCTATTAAACAAATCAAGGAAGTGTATTAAGAAAGCTGGTTTAGGGTATGAATAAACAGATGCCAGAGTCTGAATTGTTGCAACTTTACTGCTGAAAAACTTGGAGGCGATCGCTGTTAGGCAGTCGCTATATCTTCCTAGCATGTTGCAAGTATAAAATAAAATGAGCTATTTTATTTTAGGGAAGTTAAGTAACTCAGTTCCTCAGCAGTAAGCCGTGGGGCCACATTAACTCATTTTCTTGAAGTCATATGTATATGTTTTTAAATTGCAAATCTTTGAGAGTTATAAGAGTATAAAACTATCTGCAGGAAAACAAACAAACAAATAAACAAAAAACATATAAACCATACTGAAAAATAAAGCTACAAGCTATTCTATTAGTAATAGACAATAAATAAAAAGACATTTGAGAATTAGAAAAGAAAAAATAAACCCAAACCCCAACCGACAAGCAGAATGAATAAAACACAGGCATAATTTTGTCCAAGCAACAAATCACCGTGTAAGAAGAGAATGATTTAGTTTCAGTAGAAATTAGTGCATGGTGGAAGAGCTTTATGCTACTGAAGACCTGACTTTAAAAAAAAAATAAAATAAAATAAAATGTGTTATCTGGCTTTTCTCATCCCAGGAACAGAAGACTGGCACTCCTGTCGCAAACGCTCCGCTGAGACTTCCTGTAGTGGTGGGTGGAGAGGGGGTAAGGTAAACACTAAGAGGATGAAGTGTTGTCCCATAGCACACAGCTGGACATTGCAAACTAAGGAAGGCTGACAAGCATTGCCTCAGATAAATTATATCCCAGAGATCTGCAGGAAGCCACAAGGGACAACAGAAAACCTTAGGAGGAGTCGTTTTGACTTAGTGCTGTGCATGGAGGGGGAGGAACTAAGGAATGGAACCAAGGACATAATTCATTTGGGTTATGTGAAATGCTCTCAGCAGAAGGTTGGAGAAGCAGCTGCACACTGAGAGGAAGGAAAAAGTGCCATGGCAAAGAGGTTCACCTTGAACTTTTGTTTCTTAGCCCTTATGCTGTGTTAGGCATTCATACCATGAGTTTCCTGAGCAAAACCCGGCCCTGAAGTACAGGCTGCCTAGTTATAAATAAAACAGTTGCAATTACCAAAATGACTGTCCCTGCTAAAGATGTGCATTTCAGTTCTCTGGTCAGCAACACACAGACGGGCACGAAGCAGGCAAGCAAGCAGAAGCAGCACATCTGTCATAGCAGCAATGACAAGCAATCACAACACCAAAATCCAGATGCTGCTCTGTCTGGAAAGATCAAAACCTAGAAGAAGGCTTGCAGAAGATCCTGAAGTAGACCACCATGGCATAGTGGAGTAGGCTGGAAGAAGAGACAGGCACCCACCTGCTCTCTTGGCAGCCCCACGCATCATCGACAGATACTCTGGGTTCTAAGACACATTGGGTGAAGAACAGGATTGTGACAAAAGAGGACTGTTTTTGGTAAACTGGAAAAGATGTCAGGATTAAGCATGTCTGTGAGGACGTCATCATGGTCTGTAAAGATGCTGAGAGGCAGCCAAGCACTCCATGAGATGAGGCTTACATGCCTGGGGAATAATGCACCGTTGATAACAACAGTATTCATGGATTCTGATACAGAAACTGTCTTTTGCGAGCTACACAGGAAAAGCATGCTCAACACTTGGCATAAATCAAGCCCTCAGAGAATCTACTGCTCTGGTCTCTGTGTGTCCTCTGGCTGCCCCCAGCATGACGCACAGCAAATCTGACAGAGAAACAAAGACAAATGTTGATGACTTTGAGGATAAATACCCAACGCCTCGTGTGGACACAGCAATTCCCAAACAGTGCAACCCAGCTCGGACCAAGCTAATTTAAGAATCTTTTTGGTCATTCATTGCTCTGTCTGCAATAATTTGGTGAGGAAAAAAGGACATCAGTTTAAAACACAGCAATTACATTTGTTTGGTAGGGGTTTTTTTAAGTTTTCCATTTCTTCCCTATTTTTAGATAGATAGTGCATCTAGTTGTATCTGAGTGATGTCCAAATCACTTCTAATGAAACTCGCTAAGTGCAGGTCACAAGCTGGGGTTTAGCACTGTCTTTAATAAGAATTCAAGCTGATTAAATGCATACTGAGGTGCAGCCAGCATGAAAATGCTCTTAATATTCTCAGTTTAAATTGAATTAAGAGTGCATAGACCTTAGTTTATCAGAACAGCTAGTAATTTCTCCTGAGAAAACCTATATACATTATTTTTGTAAGGCTAAATCTCTTTCTGGCTCAGCCATAAGATGGTAAGTGAAAACAGTTGGACTGAAACAAAAGCAAATATCTACAGGATCTTGGAGAACTCCAGTGTTTATGCCTCTGAGCTCCCATATTCTAACACATACATGTGCCTTGTCAATCACCCTTAGTGCACTGGGTGCAAAATTTTACCAGATAAGGCCAGTTTTGCACAAATAAATTTTAGGCTTAAATACCTGAAATTTTCTCAAAGGGCAGAACAAGAAACAAGCACTCGTAAGTGATCAGCTTAACAGATATTCTGTTTGTTACTCTTAAACTCCAGCTGGTTTATTCTAGTTGTCCTTAGAAGACAGAAAAAGCATCCAGCAGCCATCCATTCTGCTCAGGCCAGCAGCAGTGAAATCCCAGCTCCCTTCAAATATCATTTTTCATCTTGTTTATAAAGCCTGCCAAGTTCCCAAAGAATTAAGGTCTTACTTGGCTTTGCCCTGATTGCAAACAGATAGGGAAGAACATTAGCAGCAAGGGCCCCGTATCTGTTTGCATCAAATGTTTTTCTGTGGGCACAGAATATCAAAAGGCTCCTTCACCCGTCCATGGAATCACTTGGGTCTGAAAGAGAAACCTTGCCTGTGCTGCAAGGGCAGAGAAGGGGAATTTTTAGCAGTGACAATCCCTGTTGATGCTTCTACTAGCGTGATGCTGGAACAGCCTCCTTTGGTGGGTGAATTAAATAAGCCTAAGTAACTATCAGGAAGGCTAAAAAGACTCTTCTATTTTGGGATATATATATATATCAACATGTGATTTGGATTTTGAGGCAAAATTGTCAAGTAATCATCAACTGCTCGGTGTTACGGTAATAGATTGGTCTCCATTATGACAGAGCTCCTTTTAAACTATACCTTAACAGACACTGTGGCAGATCACTGGGGGACTCCTTATCTGTGAAATCTCCCTTTACACACAGCAGCCTGACAGAAACAGAAAAAACAGAGTTTGGTTGGTTCATCCAACTTCTTCTGTCATTTTAGGCTGTATTATTAAAAAGGAACAGTGTTTCTGCCAAAGGTAATATTAACATAAGTT
>NW_010227480.1:2734-19431 GCF_000690775.1 Eurypyga helias | reverse complement strand
TAAATCTCCCTGAGAAACCTTGTGAAGAAACATCCTTCTTCAGTGGTTTTAACCTAAAAGCACAGCCATCTGAAAGCAAATCTGACTGAGGGAAAAAAGTGACAAATCACTTGGTTTCCATTCTCCAAACAGGGAGGATAGCATTAAAATAATTATGAAATTGGTCCAGCCCAAGGGAATAGAAATGAAAACATGGTAAATACTTACTCAGTGATGCTACACTGAGGGTAGGGAGGGTTTGTACCTGCTGAAGGCAAGGGCAGGTCGGACATGGATCCGCAGGTGGAGGCTAAGGCTCACCCACAGACCGCCAACCTACGCCAGCTTCACAGACCGTATACTTTTATTTTGGGAGACGGCAATTCAGACCCCGTCTCCCAGCCAAGAAAGTTGTTTTTACTTGTATTAAAATCAAATTATAAAGGCAAGCCCCAGCCAAAACCGCAAAACTCTCCTGGTTTTGTGTTACAACCGGATGAAGCCACCACTCAGCTTTACGTGGTTTCCACACAACAATATAACTTATACTCAGGTTTGGCAGTAGGACGAAGAACATATCCCCTGCCCAGGGTTAAAAGTGAATGAAAACTGTGTCTTTATGGGCTTCCTCAAAAAGCTTTTCCACAGCTGTATCTGTCTTATAAATAGAACAAGTCAAATTAGTTGTAGAGTAATATCCATTACAGAAGAGGCCTCTCTGTATTTTTCCACCAGTTCATACTAATCTTTGTTCATAAAAATCGACTCTTTGTTTGGAAGCTTTTTGCCAATATCTTGTTTGATCACTTGTACAGCAAAAGCCAGGAGTCTTTCCAAATGGTCCATGTGATTATTCATTATTCTTTATGTGTCAGTAACTACAAAATCTTAAAGTATTCTCTCCAATCCATGAGTGGTAACTGAAACACCAGAAGTTAAGGAATACTAACCAATGAACTGTTTCCTGAGGTGACTTTTTTGGATGAACCCTTCATGCAAAAATCCACAAAAAACTTTCAGGCCTTTTAAATCTTTTCAAATACAGAAAGCAGCTTTCCCATCATTCACAAATAAAAAATAATTATTTTAAGCCAATCCTGGCATCATTATTTGGAAAATACTACGCCATTCTTTCTACTGTCAAATTAATCCTATACACAGGTGTGTTTATTCCTTAAATCTTAAAAATATTGTACTACATCCTCTGACTGTTACGGTGTTAAAAACAGTGACAAAGTTCTTTCAAAGTGTTCATTATGCTCCTTCAAACTGTAGTTGTAAATAGAGAAAACAAGGCAACAGGGGGATAGGGCTTTTCAGCCAAAAATAGCAAGAAAGCTAGAGTAGCAAAATAGCAAGATATTCAGCAAACTGACATAGAAACCAAGCAACTACACTGCATTCAAGTTGAATAACACAACCATCTACTACACAAGGATGAGATTTGAGTTACACAGAGCTGAGATTTGAGGTGTGGGGAGTCCAGCATTGCATTAGCCTTGCACTAGCCTGTTGCTGCCTTTGAGGGACAAGCAAGGTGGAAAAATAGCTCCTACTCAGAGGGGACAGGCCCAAAGGCCAGATGGATGCATCCAGACCTCACAAAGCTTGCCAGGGCAAAGATCTTCCTGTTAACGTCAGGTGGAATATCAGGCCTTGAGATCCCTTGATCCTAGGCCATCTGAGAAATGCATAAGAATGAAGAAAAGAAACCAGCATTTACTGACAATATATACAGACCTAAGTCACAGGAGACCTTCTTAGATCTGGTACAACCCAGCCCCACGCCCACCAGTTTTCTTTCTTTACAGCAAATAGCTGTAAATAAGCCTCCAGCTGCAAAGACTGAAGGAGCTGGCCAAATGTAATGACTGGAGAAGGATGTTTTAAGTGAGCCCAAAGCCTCTCAGTCACTGGCAAACAGCGAGGCAGGAACAAATTACTGTTGGAAACAAAAAAAGCCCATAAGAGAGCAACCCCTTCTGCTTACTGTAATAAAAGGTTTGCAGAGCCATGATGTCATTTGCTCTCCATATATCCACAGCCATTTAATAACCCAGCTTGCCACACCACAAATTCAACCGATGCAGAACGGTGGAGCATTCACAGGCCTCTCTGCATGGAGTTGATTAAATGCTTGAGGAATTAATAATGACTAAGACAACTGCTGCAATCTTCCAGGGCAGCAATAGCTTTGCAATTAGCATTTGTGTATATATGATCCTCATAAAACTATTTGATGGGAAAGTTAAGACATTGTATCCCGTATACATTTACCAAAAGGTTTCTCTGAGCTCTAAACGCCTATACGAGAGCTGGATAACCTCAGAAGTCAGTGCAACAAGTCTGTGGTATCACAAGAAGGAGGAATTTTTCTTTTTTTCTTTAGGACATGTTGTATCCATATCATTGTCTGTGAAGACTCCTGCAGGAGAAAACCCCACCAGGGATCAGTGCTCATGAACACCAAGGGGAGTTGGGTCCTGGAAGGAGCAACTCCCCACCAGTGAAGGATTGTGAGGGTCCCGTGGCGAGATGAAGGATCACCAAGCCAAGAGAGCAGAGATGGTTGTACACCAGGCAAGCCATCCCAGAGGGCAAGTACATGAGTCAGAGCAGCAGCCAAGGGCCACAGATGAGTCCTCTGTGTAGTGATGGGGGAAGATTAAGGACCTACATGGGGCCTACAAGGAGGCTGGGATGGGACTTTTTACAAGGGCCTGTAGTGACAGGACAAGGGGTAATGGGTTTAAATTGAAAGTGGGGAGGTTTAGATTAGATATCAGGAAGAAATTCTTCATGGAGAGGGTGAGGCATTGGGACAGGTTGCCCAGAGAAGCTGTGGATGCCCCATCCCTGGAAGTGTTCAAGGCCAGGCTGGATGAGGCTTGGAGCAACCTGGTCTAGTGGAAGGTGTCCCTGCTCATGGCAGGGAGGTTGGAACTAGATGGTCTTTAAGGTCCCTTCCAACCCAAACCATTCTATGATTCTAGACCAAAGAGAAACTGGAGAAACCACAGTGTAAGGCAAGGGTCCAGCTGCACAGGAAAACTAGAGCCTTGTGGGTGGAAGGGAGAAGTTGGGATCAACATTAGTCCAAGCCCCCAAGCCTAGAGGAAGAAAAGGATGTTCCAGACAGCAGAAAGGAGAGCAGACCCTGAAATCAGGCAATTTGGGAAGGTTGAAGGGAAGCCCCTCCCAGCATATGCAGTGGTTCCTCCTCAGTTTTTACACCATGTCACAGTGTGTTATTGCATGAGTTAAAAGATCAGCCCATTTCCCCAGGACGGGAGATGTCTGTTCACCAGCTGCATCAAGAGCACCAAACATGAGGAAAGGGCTTGGTGAGAGACCACCACCCCAAGTCAGAACCTGCCTCGACAAAAAAGGACACCTACCGCTGGGTGGTACGTACTTCTCCCACATGTTGCTAAGTGCACATGGAGGGCACAGGAGAGCAGTTGTTCATAATGGGCTGTGACTAATTATTTTCATTCGCCAGCACATTTGGGGCCATATTTCTTAAATAGCAAGCTCTCGAATGGTAACGAGACCCAAGGGTATTTACCACACCACTTATCTGTTATTAGAGCACACTACTAATGTGTCTGTGGGAAGATTAATATTAACTGAGGGGATGGAATAAAAGGTCATTCAAATGCCAAGAAAAATGAAATTAATTGCATAAAGGCATAAAACAGTGCTGAATCAATCAAACCCCAGCACGCTAATAGAGACAAGATAGGTGGGTCAGCTGCAGCGGGCATCTGCCCTTCAAGCAACGTTTGGATCTGGGGAGAAGAATTAAGCTCCTGCTCCCTGAGGTCCTCGACATCTGGGTCCTCTCACTCACGCAATGTAATGACATGGCCAGACAGGCTGTGCAGCCTGCAGCTGACTTGGCTTAAGAGATTACAGCCCCAGCCTTTCCCCAGCCACTTGCCCCCACCTCTCCCTCCCACTAGATCTGATGCCAGTTACTACCCCTCCAGAGCCACCAGCAAAAGTGGGCTCGTATCCAGGTTTAGCTGCAACCTTTTAGTACACTTTACTTCTTCTGATCTTTAAAGAGGATATTTTGGCAGACTAAGGCTAGGAAAACCTACACCAGCAGATGCTAGGAGGTGGTCAGGAAGACCAGTCACCAGGATGGCGGGTTAAGTCCTTTTACACCAGCTCAGCTATGGCCAGGTCAGCTCACACGAGTACCCACAGAATTAACTCCTCAGAGAGTGACCCTGCAGCATCACCAAAGGGAAGTGACATGAGCATCTTGTTTTCAAGCTCTGGGCCTAATTCTTTCTAATCAGGGACTCGGATGGTTTCACCACTGCTGTATTTGACAGCCCAAAATGTCAACTCTTCTGCTTCTATTTCTCCCACCAAGAGGAAGACACAGAAGTTTTGGGATTTTTTGAGTGGATCCACAAGCAATGAGATATGTGCCTCAGAAATCCAGGTGAACCGAGAGGTTTAGTAAAGTATGTGGAATACTGTAGATTCATGGGTTGTACTTGTGACATGGAGATTGTGCAGTACAGAGGAGATCTCTACAGCCACGAATGACCTTCACACCGATCAAAATTACCCATAAAGGATCCCAGCTGAGAAGCATCATGTCAGTCAGGACAGCATGACAGTGCTGTCAAAGCTATGCTGTACAAGATGGGGCAGTCCTCGAGAAAACAGCTGCATGCCATTCAGGCACTCTTGTATTCTACTTCACTCCAGCACATGATAAATAAACCCAGAAACAGAACTAGCTAAGAGCAGAGTGCATACAGCATCAGAAACAACTGTTTGAGATCTACCATGCTGATCCTGTGGGAGAGGAAACCGTTTCTGTGCCAGCCTGCTGGGAAGAATGATATCATGCAGAAATGAGGATGAACACGCTGGCAGAATCCAAGCAGAACCTGAACCTGCTGCAATGCACCATGTAGCCAGCACTGCTGCTCGTCAGCAGTGGGGACCTCAGCATGACACACAGATTTCTGTGAGCACTTGCATATTGTATGACCACAGAGGATCGTGAAAAGTATTCTGCATGGTAGACGTGTCAAACACTCTCTCCATTCTATCTTACACTGCATGTGAAAGGGGGATTGCTATTTCATTTGAAGGTACCTTTAGTGACTAAAATTTTACTACTCCTTCTTTAATCACACTCACAAATACTGGCCCTGCTGAGAGTTGGTGATTTGGTCCAAAACCCAAAATGACAAAATGAAAATATAGCCCAGATCATCAACAGGTTTGGCTTTATCTGATGAACTAGGAACTCTAGGCAGTAAGATTAAACACATGTCTATGCTTTTGCAGTGCTCCATGATACTCACTAGAGACGGCCAGACGCAACACTAGTGCTGTGCCATGGGCAACTCCCATTCCTCATCTTGTGTCATCCTCTCTGAAAATTCACATGCTCCTGTTTTCTTAACTGATAGCCGCAGAAAACAGATTGCAGTGCTCTGTGTATGATGACAAGCCGCACTACCATTCAGTAATCGACCCAGCTGGTCGGTTATGCCATTGCACATTGGAGGGAGAGTATAGACACTGTGGGATTCCCTAGCCAGTCATTACAAAGCCTAAGTAAGATTTATAGCATGTCTATAGCAATCTCATCAGAAAATGGCTTGTAATGCATATGCGGGAAGTGTCATTGCTTGCATTTTAAAGCCAGGGGGAAACATGGCACTGAGACATCTACTCAGAAGGCCCAAATTCCCTCTTTAGAAATGCTGTGAAAAATTACAACATCAATCCTGAAAACAAGGCTGCTAGATTTGTCTTCCACGTACCAAAGGCAATTCATTTGAAATAAACAGTTTTAAACACAGTAGTGGCCCTCTCTCCTTCCCTTGCCAGGGTTTCTATCCCTTGGAGCTTCAGCTATACAGTTTCAGCATTTGGCTCGGCTCAAGGGGTAAAATATGTGCCGGGGAGCGGAGATGGAATAAATTACTGATGGTAGGAAGCAGGGGGAGAAGGCTGGGAGGTCTGCAGGTTTGCGCAAGGGCATTGCTCCTCAAGTAGCAGCTATGGTTTAGGAGGTTTTTGCCTCTCTTCTCTGATCTTCAGTCATACCAACGGTCAGATAAGCTGTTTCTGTCCCCACGCAGCAATCTGACAATTGCAGGAGAAAGAGCAACCTCTTAAAACATTAATGACAAGCTAATTCACCTATGATTTCTGAAAGTAATAAAAATAAAAAAGCACCAAGTTGGTTAACAGCCTAATCTCAAAGTAAACAGAAGAAAAAGAAAATATATTGATGGACATCTATGAATTATTATTTACCTGATGTGCAGGTGATCTGTAAACGTGAATCCCAAAGACATGGCCAGACTAGAGCCCAGGACCCCTCCTTTCTGCTCAAAGCACCCCAGGGATATCCTTATCCTTTTGTAAGAAAGGAATCAGTTACTGCAGTTAAGGGCAGCACATAAGACCCTCAAAAAGACAGGCAGAATATCCCATAAGCAGAAAGGAATTCAAATTTGTCATATAAATGATTTACTATGAATTTTTGGCTCAGCTCTGCAACTCAGATTGAAATTCACCCCAACAGGCACCTTCCATATGTCTGAAATCATGTGACACTCTGTCTTGTCGGTACCATGCAATAATCGCTAACTTGCAGGTTGACCAAATACTTTCCATAGTCACAAAGAACAGATGTGGCGCCATCCCCTCTGGCTATTAAAGATAGAAATAATCCATCTTTGTGCTAATATACCGACTACTATTGCCTCTCACTCTTTCATATGCCTACCGTTTCCTATGAAAAAGGAACAATAATCCATTAACACAGTAAAACAGGCTCTATTGGCTAAAAATGCATTAAGAGAGCGCAGGCAAACACAGGAAACTTTCCCTTGGACAGTTCAGTTACTAAGGTCTGTTAATCCTTGCAGCATTCAGTTTTCCTCCAGAGAGCTCAAGACTGAATTAGGCTTTTAAAATTAAACAATAATAATAAAAAATATACTGTGTATTATAGGGTTCAGCTTGACTAGAATTTTATTTTTAAAAATACTTTGGTTGGTTTATTTTCACCTTGTGAAAAACGTACTGTAAATCACCATCTGTCAAAGCCATTTTTCTACGACAATTGAATTGTTTTAAAGAGTTTGCTTCGCTTTAAAGTAAATAATCTCACACAACTATGAGTTACAAACCCGACACAGATAATAATTTCTTTTTTTTTTAATTAAAATTTGTTTGGACATTTTGAAATATGTATTTGAAAGATAATGTAATTCACCAAAAGCAAAAATAATCCTTATTAAAAAAAAAAAAACACAAAACTTTGATTGTTTCTAATCCCTAAAACTTTCTAGAATATCACTCTTTTTTTGCATTGCCCACATAAACCTTTGTCCATCTGAGCAATATCATTGAGGTAGCCGAGTCTGCCTCTGTAAGTCCCTTAAGTGAAAGCCATCCTTGCTTACCCTAACACATCTATGCATGTTTCTAGCTGCAATCCACATTTTTGCTCAAGTTGCATGGATCTACAGTACATTAGGATGAGTCCCAGGCCGCCTGCTGCTTCAAGTATCTAAAGACAAATAAATTTCCCATGTTTAACAGCAGTACTACTAACATGGCACGGCAGTTCAATTATCAGACATATTGTTTGATTAGCCATCAAACCTTAAAATATTTCTTGTGTGAAATCACTCCAGCATGAGAAGTTTCAGCCCAAGTATCAGAAGCATATTAAAGACCTAAAGTCAATTTCTCTTCTTACACAGTCCAGCATGAACAAGCATTTATATGCAAGCACACAGCTCTGGTCATAACCAGCTTTTTCCCAAAAATGAGGCTGCACACGTCTGCCACTTCTCTCCCTGACCAACAAGACATCAGCTTGGAGACAGCCCTGCAGCCCTCAACCCTAAGTGAGGCCAACAGAGAAACTGCTGTTCACAAAATCAGAGAATAATTGAGATGGAAAGGGATCTCTGGAGATTGTCTAGTCAAAGCCCCTGCTCAAAGCCATGGAAGCAAGAGCAGGTTGCTAAGGGCCATGTACAGCTGGCTTTTTAATATCTCCATGGACTTCATGCTGCTGATCACAGCCTTTTTCCTGCAGCAGTTCAGCCAGTTTTCAGTCAGCCACTCTGTTTATTTTCCTACCCTGTACTTCACCAGTTTACTCTGAGAATGTTACAGGAGATAATGTCAAAAGTCACACTAAGGTCAAGATAAACAACATCCACGGGTCTCCCCTCATCCATCGAGCTCATGTCATTGTAGAAGGCTCTTAGGTTGGTGTGTCACGACTACCCGTTCTTTAATACATGCTGACCACTCCCAACCACCTTCTTGAACCTTGTATGTTTGCAGACAATTTCCAGGACTACTGTCTTCACTGCCTTCTCAAGGGGAGGCTGACCAGCCTGTAGTTCCCTAGATCCAACTTCTTGCATGTCTGAAGACAGGCATGACGTTAGGGGAGACAAATATCAAAAATGAACCAAGAGAGCATAATTAACCAAGGCATCCATCCTGTTTTCCTCATCACCAGGGTTTGCTGCTGAGCTGTCTCATTACTGTAAAAATCGGAGCTGTCCAGAGATAAGCAAGTTAAAGCTCATTCCTCCTTTTTGCCTTGCACTGGACACAGGTAGACAGAGTTGTGTGTTGATGTCTGCTTAGGAAACCCGCAACTCATTCTGTCTGCTTTGAGAAACCTGGTCTAGTGGAAGGTGTCCCTGCCCGTGGCAGGGGGTTTGGAACTAGATGGTCTTTAGGGTCCCTTCCAACCCAAACCATTCTGTGATTCTATGATTGTCCTTCCAGGGGACATTGGGATGGTTAAAGTTCCCTGTGAAGATCAAGACCTGTGAATGTGAGACTTCTTCCAGCTGTCAGAGGAAGATTCAACAACTTTTTCCTAATCAGGTAGTCTTTAGCAGACATCTGCAACAACAGCACCTTCTAATCCTGACCCATGAGTTTATGGCTCATGACCCATCCCAAGGCAGAGCTCCATGCATTCCCAATGCTCTCTCACATAAAGGGCAACTCCCCCTCCTGTCCTTCCTGAAGAGCCTGTATACAATCTCTAGAGCACCCCAGCTGTGTGTGCTATCCCACCATGTCACTGTGATCCTGAAGATCAGCAGCCCTGTTCTTCCCTGTGCCGCACGTGTTCGTGCCAGCACTGCAGAGAAGCACTCCGTCATACTGATTTCCCAGAAAAATCATGAGAGTTTTCTACATTAGAGCTCTCCCCACCAGGATGGTGACAACTCCTTTGTGTTGGCTCCAGTCAATTTTGCACTGATTCAGCAGCACCCATTTCCTCGCGGCTGTCAGGCTGATGGCAGGACATGTATCCAAAGAAGTTCCCCAAGACCCGCCCTTGCCTAGAAGGGCTGAGCAATGAAGACGATTTGCTCTCTTGTGCCATCCCCTTTACTAAGCCCTGGTCCACCTCAATGTTCAGAATAGGTCTGGGAAATTTTGCACTCCAAGAGAAATTTTCACCTGGTACATTTAAAGCACTGCATCTTTCTGCATGTTCCTGTTTTGCCAATATGGACATGATCCTACTGAGTAATTTCACACAGGAGACATCCCCAAAATCTCCCACCATGGGCAAATAAGCAGATTCTTTCCCCCTGTGATGTGCATGACCTATCACCATTTCATGGTTGGTTTTATCGGTATTTCAATCCCATTTACAAGAACTGGGACCATCACACAATACTGACGTGATCTTTCAGGGGCACAACCCACCTCACAAGTGCTCTTAAAAACAAGGAGGTAAAATTTGTGTCAGAAGAGGGATGCTCGAAGGGTTGTGATGATTCACAGCAACTCAGTGTCCACCTTGGCACTGAACCAGTCAGACTCTAAGCCGCTCACAAAAGATAAGAAGCGATGAGGCCTGAAACTATTCTCTTTTATATTCTAGAAAATACTGTTGTTCAAGAGTAAATATCATATGTAAATAAAAGAACGACTCTTAGCTGTAGATTCTCAGCAGTAGATGAAACCATGAAATGTAGCTTATCACTGGACTATTCCATGCATTCAGTGATGTTAAATCCCAGACTATAATGAACAGAGGACAAAAATCAGTGAACAAAATAAAACACAGACATTTGAATGAGATTTTCATACCTGATCATTTCTTCAAAACAGAAAGATAAAAGCACAAAGCTTTATATGTATTTATACAATGCCACCTAGTGTCATATCGATCTACTTCTTTAATCCAAAGATCACCCAATATTCTCAAAAAAATCAGTGTCTGCTGGCACATTGTCACCAAAATACTTTTCAGCTCCTGAAAACCAGCAGTAAGAATGTGCTTTCAGAGTTCACTCATTGCCTCCATTTTCCCTACGATGTTTATCAGAGTGCATGTAGGAATGTGCCTGTGAACGTATAAAAGGCATTTAATTCTTATTGCTCTTAATTTACAGCTATTTTATAAGCCACTTTCTGATATCACACACCGAGAAACATGATTTGTGTGGCACCCCTCTAACTAGAGCCCCTTTGCAGTCATTGGAGAAAACCTTGTAGGGACTATGTCGTCTCATCCTGAAACAGGTATGTAAGAAAGGACAGATGAATCACAGCCCCAAAGTGCCTCTTTCTCTCTGCTGACTCTCTCCACTCTTATGCAGTGGAGAAGCAGGCAGTGTCTACCCACACCATCAAGGTAAGCAAAACCTCTGGAGAAGGGGAAGAGTGGAAGGGAGTGCATTCTGGCACCAGGGTGAAGGGTCCTGCCCCATGTAAGGGTTTACAGCTGCAAAATGGATTCACCGCCATCAGAGCTGAAGGGGAGTCATGTGTGACTACCAGCAAAGGATCTGGTCCATTTAGCCTTAAATCATGCAAACTACCAGGAAGAAAGGGAGAGTCACTGTTGTGGGTCACTCCCTGCTGTGGGGGACAGTCACCTCTCTGTCAACCTGACCAAACATCTAGAGAGGCTTGCTACTTGCCACGGGCCAGGATTCAGGATGTTGTGGAGGGACTGCCGAAGCTTGTCTGGCCCTCTGACTATTATTCCATGTGAGCAGATATAATACTGCCAGGGCAAACCTGGACAAAATGTGACCACAGAGCTCTGGGGGCCGTAATCAAGGTCATGCAGACACAGGTTGTGTTCTCCTCTGTCCTGCTCGTGAGGGGAAAGGGTGTGAGGAGAAGGGCACTAATGGAAGTCAGTAATTGGCTGCAGAACTGGTCCTAGTGACAGGGGTTTGGGTTCTATAACCATGGGACCCTGTCTGCAGAATAGCAGCTCCTTGGAAGAGATGGAAGCAAGGATGGGTAACCTGGGAGCAATACAGACGTACTGTCTGAGCATCCAGGGATGAAGTTAGGAAAGCCAAAGCCCACCTGGAATTGAATCTGGCCAGGAATGGCAATGAGAAGGGATTCTATAAGTACCTATGAGACAAAAGGAGGACTAAGGAAAATGTGGGCTCATTCTTCAACAAGATGGAGGACCTGGTTACACAGGAAATGCAAAAGTCTGAAGTGCAGAATGCCTTCTTTGCCTCAGTCTTTACCAGCAAGATCAGCCTTCAGGAAGCACAGGTTCAGAGACCAAGGGGAAAGTCTGCAGCAAGGAAGGTGCCTTTGGTGGAAGAGGATCAGGTCATACTGAAGCAATGAGGATGTATGTAACTCCATGGGCCCTGATGGGATGCACCCACAAGTGCTGAGGGAGCTGGCAGATGTCACTGCCAGGGAGAAAAGCAAAGGTCACTCTTATTTCCAGGAAGAAGCAAGAGGGAAGAGCCAGGGAACTACAGGACAGTCATCCTCACCTCAATCCTTGGGAAAGCGGTGGAGCAGCCAATGCTGGAAATCATTTCCAGGCACATTAAGGACAAAGAAAATCATTAGGAGTAGTCAAAATGTCATCACCAAGAGACTATTTGCTATAGTGCTTCACTTACTAAAATATGGTCTCCTGAAAGAATAATTTTCAAGACAATCAGAGGTCTTCAGTGCTGTTTCTCAACAGTCTGGGCACCAAGCCTATTGAATGCTTTCATTTTGCTCTTGCCCTGTATCCCACTAAATTCAGCATTGCCATTGCTAGTAAAAGGCCACAGGCTTCATCCTACCTCTGCAAGGCCTCACGACTTGCCAGGCTTTGTTCAAACATGTCTTGGCTTGCCTAAACTTTTGCTTTAGCTTGTTCAGCTGTAACAGAAGTTTTTCTGGTGACCACAGTAGCTATTGCCCGAGTTGTTCACTTGGTAATAATAATGTGGTAAAACCATAATTTTTAATATAGACAATACCTATTCTGTGCTAAATGAAATATTTATGACTCTAGGTTAATGCAGCATTGTACAGGAAAACAAGTCTGGTACGATAGCAGAGGCCTTGAGAATGGGGACTCGGGATGTGTTGTTGATGGGCAGCAGGTGATTGGAGAAGGGACACACGCCGGCACTGGAGACCCCCAAGGCTATAAACAACTCACCACTGGTCCATTAAAGAAGTGCACACCTGGAGCTGGGCAAAACAGGTTTAGGAGTAACAAGAAGACCAAAGAAGTAGGCTTTTGAGTTAAGTCTCACTGATAGTTGGAATTGTCACCTGTTATCCTGGGCATCGATCTAGAAAAGCTGTTAAGCCTGTGCTTAACTTGAAAGAGCACTAATGGAAATCAAAGCTTGAAGCAAACAGGATTTCAGCAGAAGTTTAAGTAGCTTGCTGAACTGAATGGGTTGTTTGTATAAAAATATTGCAGCTTTGTGAAACTGAACAAAGTTTTCCAGTTCCCTCATGATGAAGTAATATACCGAACACAAGAACTATGTTCTCAAAATGCATATATAGTTGTGAACACAAGCTTATAAATACTTTCTTATTTAGTAGGAGAAGGATCTGTCTTCACAGTTACACTGTTACTATATACCTACTTAAAATTTTATGGTTTTAGTCTAAATGTTTATGATTTAACAATCACATGATTAAAACAGTAGTGCCAAGGACAAGCTAGTGCCTTAGAGAAATTCAGTCTCAAACCAGCTATTTTTCTGAGGATTTATTGTTTTACACAGATAGGTTTTTTTTTTTTTTTTTGAAGATGGTCTGTTCTGTCTCTCGGCTTTTGTAGTACAGATGTGTAGCTTCACTAGGCTGAATCATGCTTTTGTGCCAGGAAAAGCGCTGGTGAAATGCTACTGAAGTTAGTATTTAGTGGGGTTAATTGCATATAAGTGAGATGAGAATCCAACTGATTTCATTAGTCCTGATTGACTGAAAACAAGGGCAATCAGCCTGTGGATTTCTAAACCTTCTCATCATGAAGATAACCAGCATCAATGTCTCCTGTGCTCAGACACGGAGAGTCAGTACAAGTCCTCAGCTGGCAGAAACTGGCACAACTATGTCAAAACTCCCAGGCAGAGCCCTCCCACTTGGTACCTGCTGAGAGCCAGGTCCAGACACAGTAATGTCCTGTGATTAAATGTGACCACAGGTCTATTAGGCTGTTTCATTGCCAGTTGTCTTAGCTGGAAATACAGCTGTTATGGGATTAGAACAGCAGTGGGTGGGGAGGGAAGGAATTGGGCACTATTACATCCTGGCTGGTAAAGTACTGCCATTTCCCAGGTGAATGTAATTATGCAGTGCTAAACTTTGAGCTGTGTCTGGTAAGATTCTATGAACATTAGAAGAAATTTCCATTTTGGGCAAATATTGGTGTTCTGACATCCAATGCACCAATCATAGTGGGTTGGCAAGGATCAAAAAGCAGGAGAACTCATCTCTTTCAGGCCAAGCAGTGAGAACTGGATGAATCCTGCATAGTTCATATTAAAAACAAGTCACCTCTTATTAATCGTGTTTTTCTGACTACATCATTACTTGCACTAGAATTCTTCTACCACTTTCAGAAATATCTGTTTCTGCTTGTAGTTATCAGCTGCATAAAGTAAAGGAGAATCAAGCATGGAAAAATCTAGCCAGAAATTAAGAGGATCTTTTGTTACCACTGGCAAAATATCACAGCTATCAAATGAGCAGATCTGGGCAGGGAACTGGGCTAGAACACCTCCCATGGTCCCCTACAAACTAAATTACTTCGTGATTTTCTGACAGCAGAACCTCCTTCTGTTGTACAACTGCATAATAAAAGATCGTTCTTTAATCCAAAAAAACTCTCCTTATGTGGTCCAAAACCCACATGCTTACGTTTAAAGTGAAGTATCCTTTTGAATGCACAAGGCCAGACCAGATATGATGGATAATGAATGGAAGAGGAAACAAAAGAAAGACATTGAACAGCTTTGCCCAATGTCATAGAAGAGGCTGAAAGCAGAAATGGAAATAAAACACCATGCACAAGTCAGAATACAGAAGAAAATGGGAGTTCTGAATCACTAAATCAAAGAAGATTGAGGAACATGATTGCTGAGCAGGGAAGGTTTCCAGAAGTAGCACTCTGCATGAGACAATTATTCCCCAATGCTGCTTTCCAAGCACGCGTCCAAAACCCCCATCTTCCATGGAAGAAGAGTTGTGTCATCATGACTAATAGTGGCTCAAGATCCAGCCACGTGCTGCAGAAACTCACAGACAGGCCTGGCTGTGGGGAGAGCCCACCCAACTGACTCTGAGTCTCAAGGGAAAAAGAAGTCCATGTTTCACTCATTTGAAGGTCTTTATTTTGTCTTCTTCTTGTTTAAAGCAGGATACTCATAGAATCACAGAATGGCTTGGGTTGGAAGGGACATTAGAGACCATCTAGTTCCAACCCCCCTGCCATGGGCAGGGACACCTTCCACTAAACCAGGTTGCTCCAAGCCTCATCCAGACTGGCCTTGAACACTTCCAGGGATGGGACATCCACAGCATCTCTGGGCAACTTCTGCCAGTGCCTCACCAACCTCTCCAGGAAGAACTTCTTCCTGATATCTAATCTAAACCTCACTGCTTTCAATTTAAACCCATTACCCCTTGTCCTGTCACTACAGGCCCTTGTAAAAAGTCCTCCTCCAGCTGTCTTGGAGGCCCCTTCACATACTGGAAGGTGCTATAAGGTCTCCCCGGAGCCTTCTCTTCTCCAGGCTGAACAAGCCCAACTCTCTCAGCCTGTCCCCATAGGAGAGTGCTCCAGCCCTATCTATCTACTCAGACAGATGTGGCCTGGGGACCACATCCACACTGGTAAACAGAGGAGAAGCATAACTGGACCTCTCCCAGAAACACTGACATGCCCAAGAAGGTTGCTCAGCATCAGGGTTGTCAGCCTCCTGCCCTTACAGTGACATTTCCATAATACCCAAGAGTCCCAGCAGCCTGCTCAGGGATGCTGGTCTCCCCCCTGTTGCCGTAGGGAAGCCTCATGCCTCCCACCACGAACCAGCGTAGAAGGCAGGCTGCACTTTAAGCCAACAGACCATAAGAAAGTTTCAAAGCTACTTGAGGCAGTCAGGCCTGCATCTCCAGCTTGCCACGTCTCCGTGGGCACTATGCCATGGGTGACCCGTGGTCATTGCGTGGGTTTCCAGAGCAGGAGGTGATGGGAGGCACTGTGTCACAGACTGGGTCTCCCCTGGGGACTCCAGGACCCTGCCTGTGGTACAAGCAGCAGACTAGGGTGGGCAAAGCTTGGCAGGAGCATTGGCTAGAAGTCTGCTGGCAGGGCAACAGGGTGCCTGCTGGCCCGCTTTTCCTCACTTCTATGGCTCATCTGAGCTGAATTCACAGCCCCTCCAACACGCTGGCCTCCTGCCTTCGCTCCCCAGCAGACTCTCCCCTGGTCCCACCACCAACCAGGATGCAGTCCTACAATCTCCAAAATGCAGCAGGACCCAAGGAGGACAGAGAGAATGAAGAGCAAAAATGCCATACAGAGAGCTGCTGACTTGGGACTCCTCTCTCTCATGATGTGAACGTGTTCAGTGTTGTTGCTTGCCCAGTTACCCATAGTAAATATATAATTTAACCTGATTTTTTTTTAAAAAGTCATTGACCAAAATATTTTCAATGTCCAGTTTTCTGATGAAAACTTAGAAACTTCTGGGAGGAAAGAAAAAAAAAAAAGGTGCAAAAACACAGCTTTTAAAAAAATTGTTTCAGCAGAAAAAATGAAAGGACAACTGGAACCCGTCCAAAGGGGAACGGGAAGCAGGGCAAGTCAGGGAGCCTCGTGCAGCCTCCCCATGCCCATGGCTGTTCCCATGAGCCAGGGGATGCTCTCCTCCACTTCCCTTTGTTACCCTCCCACCTACCACAGAGGAAGAGCATTTCTTCCCTAAACCTTTACACAAATGCATCAAACACTTCAAAACAAAGCCAGTGCCACAGACAGAAATGCAGGGAAAATCCATACCTCAGTTCTGCAAGCTGAAGCTGATCTGCTTTCTGGCAGGGTGCAACTTAGGTTTCTCCTTTTTCACCTGTAGCCTAAGGAAGAGAGCGAGGATGCCTGTAACGGGCTAATTCAGACAAGCGGGCTCAGCTGCTCTTTGAGCCCACGCGCTCCCAGCCCGGGTTGCTGTAACCTGGTACTTGGGGTCTTCTCAGAATAGATGCTGCTGACAGCAACTGGCACAGAGTATCCCAGCTCACATTCCCATGGGAACTAGGAAATAATATCTTTCCAATTATTTCCAGACCATATTGGCTTTTAATCTGGCTATTCAATGATTACCAAAAAAAACCCCTCAAAATTCCTCTGCAGGCTTTGATTTGTCTCAGTGTCA